>NC_135212.1:17486688-17786688 GCF_052324685.1 Brachyhypopomus gauderio
TCACTCCCCACGTCAAATGTGCTCAATCAAGGCACCTGGGTGGTTAAGCAGAAAAGTGTTTGCCCTATCATTGGGAGATTGTGTGTTCGATCCCCCATGATGCCACAGACAGCCGTGGGTGGGAGCATGAGACAGCAAGAATTGGCTGTGCTCTCATGGAGGGAGGGGTGGCAAACTCTGCCCTGTCAATTACCGTGATACTGGCCAATCATTTCAACGTGTGCGTCAGAAGGGGGACGTTGTCCTCTCTGTGTGTTATGTCACCGCCTGACGTTGCCTGAGCAACCTTTCGATCAAACGCAGTGATTGGCTACATGGGCCCCAGAGGACGGCCATGATGGCCCTTTCCTTCCTTGAGTGGCAGATGTTGTGTTGACAGGGCAGAATTATGAATTTAAAGTGGGGACAGATAGGGAGAAATCTGAAGACAGATCCCTCCTCCCATCCCAAATACGCTGTGGTTTGATTGCAAGACTGCCACTCCACAGAGCGCCCGTATGATATCAGTGGAGAGATCAATATGTCATTGCGATCGGGTTTCTGTTCCTCGTTATGCTGAGCACTCCTGAACAATTGGCTGTCCTGCCTGTGATGTTTCTAAGCTGTGCAGGGAGGGCAGAGTTGCAGAGACTGTATCTGCTGACTGAGGACTTTAACCTTGTTTTATTCCCTCCTCCTTGTCTTACTGTCAGTGGTCCATGCCATTCTGTCAGCTGACCTGCGGAGGGCAGTGTGGATCCAAATAAGTGGCCTGGGATCATCCACAGCTGGACATGGAGGACACTCCACCTGCTCCACCTGCACCACCTGACGTCCACTCTTCTCCAACACAAGCTGCAGAGAAGATTCCACTTTTATTGTACTGCTTGCTTGCATCACTGAATAATTGATCGACTTCTGATGGGCACCACTTGTGGTGTGTGCAGAGGTGCAGAACAACCGCTTTGATGGGGGAGATCCTGTGTGTGTGTGTGTGTGTGTGTGTGTGTGTGTGTTTGCGTGTGTGTGTGGGTGTGTGTGTGTGTGTGTGTGCGCACAGATCCATCGTACATGTGCTAGCCTCAAGAAACAAGCACCCATTGATACGGACATGTACACAGCAAGCTTCCATAGTAGAACTCATGCCCACACTTTCAGGTCTGGGCTGCAGTGTCTCTGTAAGCTGGGAATAAATCTACTGGGCCTGCAGAGTGCTTCGCCCTGAGCCCTCTTTCAAACTTACAAAGACCGAAGTCCAATTTGAATTCAGCTGCGTGGAGAAACAGGGTCCTGGGGGTAGAGCTGTAGCACACCGTGCTTGTCTTTCTTCCCCTTAATTACACACTGTTACACAAGACATTAAGTGTCTGTTGGCTCTGCTCATGCGTATGTCTTTCAAAATGCGGACAAGCTCTCGGCGTGGCCGCCGCTGCCTGTGGTCATGTTGAGCTCTGCGGATCTGTGATGTATTGAAAGAGCCAGACAGTGCCTCCCTGATGGTGGCTAGACCCATAATGAAGTTTGAACAGAGTACATCAGTTCTGTTAAAGGTTCAAGGTAGTAGTTTTAAAACATAATAACATCAACATGTTAAAAATGTGCAATGTACCATCTACATTTTAAATAATTTAATATGTAGCATGTTTAATTGGACACAGCTGACATAAACATACTCTTAATTCCTCACTGCCTGACACTAATGTGAAAATCTATTATTTATTTTTTTTATTGTGCAAGGGTTCACAGAGACAGATGCTACTTTTGTCAAGAAGTGCATTCTCTTTGGGCTTTTCTTTCGTCTGTGAGAGCACCACCTTGATTTGATGCTCAAATATCCGATGTTCATGCAGTGTGCAGTACGACAATCACAGGACTTACCAGTCAGAAGGTTTTGCGTTGGTTAAAAAAAAATCAATTTTGTTGTGGTTTTATTACTTTTTCACTTACCAGGCCTTTAAACATGAAGGTTCAACAATTCAAGGTTCAGACACAACACCTGTGTGTGACTCGCACAGAATAGTACAACATAATTGGTATGTCAAATTTTACTCTAAGGTTTTTTCTTGCATATTATAGATTCTCTTGTGAGGTGTTGTGCCTGGGGGGGGGGGGGGGGTGGCGGCGTCTGAGGCTTGCACCTTCAAGCACCCTTAATCAATCAATTATTTTTACATGGGGTCCTTCATTATAGTGTTCTGGGTTTTAATTAATGGACTCCTAGTAATTACATAATCTGAAAGTAATTAGGGAGGGTGGATGATAAAAGTTAGGCAGCCTAATGAGGGATTAGTGAAGATGCACTGGAACCACAACCGTCTATGAAACCAAAGCCTCTGTTCCATGCTAATTTGCTATTTGACTGAATAATTGACTGACTACCTCACAGAAGGAAAAAGAGAAGATCAGCGTATCAAGCAGTTTCCAAATGTGTGTTTGTGTCACTCCACCATTACCCACTATAACGCTGCATTTTTAGAATAGGGCAGTTCAGTCTAATTACACCCTTCACCTCTCTAAGCATCACAGTCCCCATCAGTCCTTAAAAGCCAGCTTGATGCTACATCCATCTCGCTGCTGCTAGAAATTACTAGGAATCCCGCAGGTCTAACCCTGAGTTTCCTCAAACGCAGGGGTACCGACATGCGCATTCGCTAACAAGCCAGCCTGTGAACTGTTCCTGGTAGGGGGTGTAGGGGGTCAGGACATGTTCCTAACCTTGCTGCTTTCCCATTAATTACGTTTCGGAATTACAGCAGCGTGGTGCTTAACCGGAGCTCAAAGATGCAAAAAAATAGTTGAGTTGTCGAGAAAAAAGGTTTCACCTGTTAATTATAGCTTACAGTTTACAGACATGTTGTTCACACAAATGACCCAGATAGAGAGGCGTGACTGACTCTGAGTCCACCCCCCCCCCCCACCCCCCCTCATCACCTCCTCTCCTACACGCATTCTGAAGTACGGCATCTTGCCGCCCTGCGCCTCCGTTCTCTGTTGTAGGAGACAATGTTATTCCATCTATATCTCCCCCTGCCTGCCAGTCTAGCTCTCCCTCACCTCGTGATTTGGCTCCTGTGATTTGAGCTTGGTATATCTTGCTGAGATGGTCGTACAGCTCAGCTACGGTGGCCCTGCCGGGACATATGTCAAGCCGCACAAGATTTATCGTATTAATCGCAGGTGCTCCAGGGCACTTTAGCACTTTTTCTTTCATCCACCTATTCCTTTGGTTATGTGTCTCTCCTCAGTCTCTCCCCATTGATTCACTTCTCCTTGCATGCCGCCTGTCTTTGTTCCTGTGGAATTCTGTGTGCTCGGGATTAAAGTCCTCCCTCCCTCTCAAGTCCTGATCAAATGGTAAGATGACTCAGCTGGTGAATTATCTAAGGCATTTTCCAATAACTATACAATATACAATAAAAACTATAGGCTACAGCAGAACACGGATGTGTGGAGAGCATGGCATAAACCATCATAACAACAACGTTGAAGGTTTTGCCATGGGTAGTGTCTCCGGAGCTTCTCACGTGTAGTGTCTCCGGAGCTTCTTACGGGTAGTGTCTCCGGAGCTTCTCACGGGTAGTGTCTCCGGAGCAGGGCTTCTCACGGGTAGTGTCTCCAAAGCAGGACTTCTCACGGGTAGTGTCTCAGGAGCAGGACTTCTCCCGGGTAGTGTCTCCGAAGCAGGATTTCTCACGGGTAGTGTCTCCGAAGCAAGACTTCTCACGGGTAGTGTCTCAGGAGCAGGACTTCTCACGGGTAGTGTCTCCGAAGCAGGACTTCTCACAGATAGTGTCTCCGAAGCAGGACTTCTCACGGGTAGTGTCTCCAAAGCAGGACTTCTCACGCTTAGTGTCTCCGGAGCAGGACTTCTCACAGGTAGCGTCTCCGGAGCAGGACTTCTCACGGGTAGTGTCTCCGAAGCAAGACTTCTCACGGGTAGTGTCTCAGGAGCAGGACTTCTCACAGGTAGCGTCTCTGGAGCAGGACTTCTCACGGGTAGTGTCTCCGGAGCAGGACTTCTCACAGGTAGCGTCTCCGGAGCAGGACTTCTCACGGGTAGTGTCTCCAGAGCTTCTCACGGCTACAGGGATGTGGGTTGTATTTCCAGCTTTCTTTCTTTATCTAAGGTTTACATGTCTCTGTGTTCCAAAGCTGACTGCCAATATCATTTAATACATTTACATGTGAACTAGATTAGATTGCATTTTGACTCATTTAGCAGAACAATATTTCTTTTGTAGTTGATTCTTAGTCATATTAGTACAAATGGCTGTCCTGACACAGTTGTGATCATTCTTATGAGAAAGAAATCTCAGGTCCTCATGCCAGAATATTCCATGACAGCTCAGAAGCTGCCGAAGAGTTTCAGATGAAGAGCAACGGCAGTGTGGAGAAGGGCCAATTTTCTCCAGTCAGATAATCCAATGTAGCCTCATCTCTCTCTCTCTCTCTCTCTCTCAAACTTTATCATTCCTTGTTCTCTCTACATACCACTCCCGCTCCTCGCCGTCTCAGTGGTGCGGGTGCCGCGTTCCCCCCTGGCGTACGTCCTCTGTCGTGTTCTCCCTTCCCCTCAGTGTCTTATCATCAGCTCTGCAGCTGTCACAACACACTTTCACTCATTACTGACGACAGCGTTCAGACATTACACAGTGCTCCCCTCTCCCACTGGGGGTCTACTCCCAACTCGCCCTCTCTCCCTCTTACTCACTTCTTACCTCTCTATCCGTCTCTCTTGCTCTCCTCCACAATCTACTCTTCTTCTCTCCATCGTCTTTTCTCCACTCTCTCTCTCTCTCTCTCTCTCTCTCTCTCTCTCTCTCTCTCACTGATCCACACTGCCTTCCCTTTGTTCTCCCCTTGGCTCTGTGTGCGTGTGCCGCTGTGGGAGATCCTCTATGTGGGAATGGTGAGGTGGGGCCTTGGTGCTGGGGGGTTCATGCTAACAGTTCTGCCACTAGGTCACCTTCACCTCCTCCTCTTTCAGGCCCAGTCCAGACTTCCAGCACTATCGATGAACACCACATGTTGAAATGGGAAGAGCACTATAGATGATCAATGCACCTGTTGAAAGAAGCTTCAAAGAGAGTTTAAAGATTATCAGCATACCTATTGAAATTCTCAGATACCTCAGAATGTTCCAGAAGATTCTACGCTGTAAGATTCATTGCACTTGTTGAAATCCGTTGCATACACTGTAGCACTACAGAGTGATAGTTCACCAATGTCCAAAAAAATCCTTAATGACCAACAGCAGGCCTGCTGCCCTGTTCATTTCCTTCCCGCATAACTCCATCAGGATGTAGCAGGCGTAGCTGGTACCAGAGAGGATGGAGTAGTGAGCGACACGCCCGTGCCGAATTAATATGTAAAGGGCATTTCCCAGTTTGAATGCACATTCACTCAGCAAATCAAAGGGTTTTTCTTCCTTTGGAATGTAAATTCAGGATGTTCTCATGACAGAAGAAAGGTGATGGAATTGCAGCTATTGAACTAACCCAGCCTGTGTCAAGCTGGCTCGATCCTCCCTCCCGTTTTTAAAGAGTAAATGAAAAAGACAATTGTGTTGCAGTTAGAGAGTGGAGGGGAAAGCCAGAATGGGTATTACATCCCTTGCATGACTTAAAGAGGTTGAATACACGCTATTCAAAAATCGCCCGAGCTAATTATACCCAGAGACCCATGCATTGTAGTCTTTTTGAATCCCTGTCACCCCATATTCCAATTACCTTTTGATACTTTAATTAGATAAATCTGTAGTCCATTAAAGTGCACTGAGTGGCCGCAAAGCTTTCCTGTCCAAAATTCATTTGTTCCAAATGCCACAGTGCCTTGAGCATCGGTGTCCCATATCATTGTCTTTGTACTTCAGGAAGGTGGAAAAAACTGATCTTAAAAAACACATTCTGTGGGTTATATTGGGCTAACACAATCTATGGGTTACTTTGGGTTGACACAATCTGTGAGTTACACTGAGGTGACACGATCTGTGGATTACACTGATAGGACATAATCTGTTGGGTTACCTTGGGCTATCAATACTGTGAGTTACCTTCGGCTTACACAATCTGTGGATTACACTGGTCTGACACATGCTGTGGATTACATTGGGATGACCCAATATGTGGGTTACATTAAACTGACACAACCTGTAGATTATATTGGGCTGACCTAATCTGTGGGTTACATTGGATTGACACAAGCTGTGGGTTACACTGTGCTAACACAAACTGTGACAGTGGGCTGGGCTGACAGTGATTCAAGACATTTTTTTCCCTGTCTGGTGGAATCGGTGGTTCTGCAAAGTGAAACATTGTTTTTGCTTGTCATCAGCATGAGGCTCAGAAAGCATTTAGAGATCTAGTAAGGACGAGGTGAAATCACTGGAAACAACTACGACAACTCTCATCTTATAGTGGAGATCCTACTGGTGCCATGGAGGAGAAACCCTAGGTTTAGGCACTATACCCTACACACTGCACATGTGGCCTTAACATTCTGCAGTGCACACTATGAAACGATGACCTTGCTTAGTGCACTAGACACTGCCCTATTCTTAGAGGAAGCCTTAGTGTTCAGCTCTACACACTAAAATATCTCACTTAGATGTAGTCCTAGTGTAATGCACTTCACAATACCATCTTCACACTAATGCTTTTGAGGTGCCCTAGGTTTGCATACTACACACATTATATCACTTTGAGGAGATACTATAGCCTAGGGAACTACATACTACACCGCTCTGAACCAAAACGATATTTGAGAGCACAGGCAGTACCCTAGTATATTTTTCCTTCCTTACAATTGAACCTGTTAAGGTGTATGTGAGGCAATTTCTGCGAGACCCATTCCAGCTCACTTAAGACAGAGCAGGTGATTCTACAGCCAGCGAAGCCTCCTTCTCTCTCTCCACGGGGAGCTCCAGTCCAGCAGGTGAGGCTGTGAGGGACTGAATTCAATTAAGAGAGGATGGCAGTTAAACTGGCGACAAAGAGTGGGTCCCTCTGCTCAGGACCGCCAGCCCGTTCATAAATACCACACCTGCAAACAGGCCACTGAATCCACACAGGCCTGAGGCTGGAGCCATTTTAAACTGTGACTCCAGTCCTCTGGAACTGGGACCATCCATTGTGGACACCCAGATCGCTTCCAGGCCTCAATGAAGAGGTTAAAAAAGTTTCTTCGAAATTAAAGAATTCTGTCTGTGCCTTCTGTTGCACCGGGGCAGTTAATGGCACAGTATGGCCACAACTCCAGTCCTGATAGCCTACAAAGAATGTTAATCTAATGTTTGTTTGTTCGTTCTGACGAAGGCCATTAATCCAACTTCTCTTTATGCCTGCACAGACTGCCCCTCAGCCGGCATGATCGACGGCGTCATGCCTCTCTGCCACACGAGTTTGACCGAGAGAAACGGCACACCATGCTTCCATAACTTAACCTGTCAGACATCAATTTAGCCATGAGTTGTTTATGAGCGTTTTTCCAGCCAAGGGGCCTGAGCCAATATGAGACCAGGCTCCTACAGCTGTCCTGGGGCCCTCCTAACACTAGAGGTGAAAAATATGCGTGTCTTTTATAAGCTGCCACAAAATGATGGACATGTAACCCTTCAAATGAGTGCTTGTTTATCCCAGGCGTAGTGGTTTAGTTACACTGGTTCCTCCCACCATGTTAGAGCTGATCGCATGTTCCGTTTGCTCTAAACACCTGGCTGACATGATGCATGTTATATCTAGACACGCATAGACACGTCTCTAGCAGTACAGGATACAGTTTTTATGCTGTCATGCAGACCGATTTATGAAGACCGTAGAAGTCTTCAAAATGTCTTCCTCCACTTCTTACTGGTTCATTTGGTGTGTCAGTTCTTCTTCTTCAACCTGATGAATTAAATAAGTCTGTCTAATATGCTGCTTGTGACCACTAGTCTGGTCCAGGCAGACAATATGAAAGGTAATGAGAGTCCACAGGCCATGTGGTGTGTAATGGTGCTTTCTTATTCAAATAGTTCTCTTTTGGTAGAGATTCAGTGTGTAAACTCAGTGTTCCCCATGAAGCACAAACACATGAATCTGAACGTTTGTTATCTTGTTTGTTTTTGAAGGAGCTCAGCTGGACATGACGCACATTCGGCCCAGTTTTATTTACAATTAGTCCACCGTGCATATTCATTACATGCTGATTTACACATTCATGCATATTTATGCCCTTGCACTCCATTATTCTCACATGAATCCCTCATCTAAAATGTGCTTGCTCAGTGCTTGTGATTGAGCATGAAAAGCATACAGCTCTCCAGGGTTACAGCCACGCATCGATTTTCATAGCAACTTAAATATGTACTGGATCGAAGATGCTTTATGTCTAATCAATTGCTCATTTCTTTAAAAAAAATTATTCACCCACCATCTTCCCGCTTAGTTTTACTCATTATGCAAAAGATAAATAAAAATTCTGAGGCCCCTCAGAAACAAGGAGACACTGAAAAAATAAATGCGGAGACACTTAGCTTGCAGCATAATATGTGCACACACTATATGTGAAGAACATCTCACACTTTTGGCCTCTCTGTCTCTCGTTAAAGCCAAACCTTAAACCTTTGTATCTAACACGAGCCAAAGCCAAACTAGATTACAACATCTGACAGATTTTCCCGAGGCCCTGTTTGTATTACACTCATTCCAATGACCAGGAAAGATGAACAAGATTAGATTCTGCTGCCCGTTTTCCAGGACCAGCCAAATAGGTTAAGTCACTTTGAGAAAAAAAAATTAAACCTCACAAACCTTTTATTTCACAAACCTCCACTGGTTTTTCATACTTTCCTGAATGTCTTAGTACCCTATCAGAATGTAATCAAGCTGAGATCAGTGACTGATCATTTGAGATTCATATTATAGATGGACAGTTTCTCTTTTCATTTAGGAAACAAAGCTTCTGGTCTTACTCTGTGTCGATTGTCTGGCTGTTGTAGAGATGAAACAGACTGTAATTTAGATGCTTACTAAATCTTCAGTAATAGCTCGCAGTCGTCCTAAGCCTCAACCGTGTGCTGTCAGGTTCTAAAACAGCAGCTTGTTAACGATTTACCATAATGTGCTTACAGAGCAAAAAACGTTTGTTCGATGCCGCAATAGCGTTCGAAAGACAGAAGGATGGTAGTGGTGGACATAAATGCGAACCAGTCATGTGCATGTCATCGGTCTACTTCTGAGCATCCGCGTCCCACTATGAGATCTTTGGAACTGGCTGAAGTAAAGCCAACCCAGAGCCTTCACATATAAACGTGCTGCTGTGGTTTTATAATCTGAGTCTGAGAAGCTTTTCATTACAGCATCACACTCCTCTAGCTTGGACCTTCGTCCTTTCACAGCCACCTGATCTCCACCTGTCCTCCACCTGATCTCCACCTGATCTCCACCTGTCCTCCACCTGATCTCCACCTGTCCTCCACCTGATCTCCACCTGATCTCCACCTGTCCTCCACCTGATCTCCACCTGTCCTCCACCTGATCTTCATCTGTTCTCCACCTGTCCTCCACCTGTCCTCCACCTGATCTCCACCTGATCTTCACCTGATCTCCACCTGATCTCCACCTGATCTTCACCTGATCTCCACCTGTCTTCCACCTGATTTCCACTTGTCCTCCACTTGATCTTCACCTGTTCTCCACCTGATCTCCACCTGTCCTCCACCTGATCTCCACCTGATCTTCACCTGATCTCCACCTGTCTTCCACCTGATTTCCACTTGTCCTCCACTTGTCCTCCACCTGTTCTCCACCTGATCTCCACCTGTCCTCTACCTGATCTCCACCTGATCTCCACCTGATCTCCACCTGATTTCCACTTGTCCTCTACCTGATCTCCACCTGTCCTCTACCTGATCTCCACCTGATCTCCACCTGTCCTCCACCTGTCCTCCACCTGATCTGCAACCTGGAAACGTCCATGCTGTTCCTCTTCAACTGTGTTTGGCGATCGAGACAGAGGGCAGGTGCGGAACTGCACGTTGAAACTCACACATTGGTGGATGAATCCTTGAGTAAAATGTCTGGATTTGACTGGAAGGTTAGTGTTGTCATTAGTGCCATGCTGTGGGGTTGGAGAGTTGGGTGTGGGGTGCCTCCGTGGAAGCAGAGAGATATTGGATCAGCACTGTCGTCGCCTTTCCGCTGTGCTTAGGCTGCAAAATGATGCATAAATTTGGCCTGACAATCACACTGTGAACACTGGGAGTGCCTCTCAAACAGCACCCCCTGCTGGCTGCAGTAGGAAGAAGCATCTGGATGCATGCACCTGACATCACACCATTGCAAAAGCTTACTTTGACCATATGTGAATGATGCAATTGGCTACTGGATGAATGGAAATGAATGGAATTTTCTATTAAATGAAGGCAGTAAAACAATACATAAATGTTATAGGGCTCAAGTAAATACAGTGTGTAGTAAAACAATACAAAAATGTTATAGGGCTCAAGTAACAGTGTAGTCAGACAGAGGACGCAGAGTAATGTACAACAAAACCAATTTGTTAACACAGACATTTCAAACCAGGGCAACCAGGCACAATAGATACATAAAGAAACAACAAAAGAAAACAAAAACAAACAAGTGGTAAACCAAAGTGTAAACATGAAGGAAGGGTGTGGCCAGTGGTTAGTATACAGGTGAGACCAGTGGTTAGTGTACAGGTGTGGCCTGTGGTTAGTATACAGGTGTGGCCAGTGGTTAGAATACAGGTGAGGCTGATTGCTAGAGGGGGCTGGAGAATGAGACGTGCTTCTGGAAAAAGGATTTAACAATCTAGAAGTGTAAAATGGTCTTTGAAATGATAACTAGGTTGGGAAAGATGTATTGTTGTATTGCTTATAGCACCTGCTGCATATGGTACCTTGATCATCACTAGCACTCAAGTCCTGCTCCTGATCCTGTGCTGGGAACTATCTAACTTTTATATCTGGTAATGGGCTGCTAATGGAAACTTGGCCTTGCAGACTACATAGAATCAAATAGGTGTTTGAGCTAATTCCACTAATGACTATATGTTAGGTTCGGTTTTGCCTGAGTTTCCCTGAGTGCTAATTCAAACACTCATTCCAGCAAACCGCTCAGTGTTTATATTTTTAACCGGCGCTGGAGACCGTTGTACTGCGTATTGCACATTTCCTCTATTCCCACGTCAACAGAGTGAGACCTTTCACTTTTTTAATATCATGCATATCTTTCACAGTAAACGATTCACACTCTTCGGGAGTCCAATTTAAACCAGTACCCAGTCGCCACTGAAAATGAGAAATGCCTTTTACCCTTTTTAATGACAAAACAACAAACTGGGAAAAAAGCAGCGGTTCGCTCATAAGAGCAGAATATGAAACTCTGGAGACAAACGCTTATTTCCCAACAATGACACCACAGAACATGTTTTCTGTCCAAACCCCTTTAGTCAGTCCTCTGTCACAGATATCAGTTTCTTGTCAAAAAGTAGAGCAAACAACTTTGGTGAAAGTTGTGGAGGAAACACGCTGCCTGCAAGGAAACACATACAAGGCTTTAGTTTCTCCTTTGCCATAGATCACATTTAAAAATGCTTAGTCACCGGTCTCCCAAATCACATTTCCATGAATCAAGCGTCTGTGCATCGTTAAAGGAGCTATTTAGCATCATTGCTCGGGGGGCATCATAGTTTATGTGCCATTCTGGCAGTTGAAAGGTAGTCAGCTGAGGGATGGAACAAGAAAACCTGTCATTTACAGCCTGTATTACTATCCCCGTTCCCCAAATGAGTATATCATCATCTAAGAACCTACATCTCATACATAAAGAAAATAACCCCAAACACTAAGGTTTGGATTAAATCACTTCTAATGGCTACAACAGAGAGCAGTTTAGAAACTGAAAAACAGCAAGCTTAAGCAGGTAATTCAACACTACAAGCTCCATTTATTTATTTATTTATTAGTTTGTTTGTTGATTAGGGTTCGCTAATTTTGCATTTGCAGTCCAGCAGTTTTATATTTATTATGGTCCTTTTTGGAATCTAATTAATCAAGTTAATATGGAGAATTATTCAAATTATTCATAGCAGTGAAATTATAATGCCAAATGCTTTATTCACAAAGGCATCACTCTCTTCCCAAGGAAGCCATTGATAAAGATTTATCACAGCAAATCTTTCATGAATGAATGATTTCAACAACAGACTGAGGCCAACCTATTTGCTGCTCTGGTGTTAGAATTACTAAGAAAAGGCAACCAAAGAATGATTTCGTTTTATACACGTATGCTATGAACATAATTAATGCTAATTATCATCTGTTTTTACTGAAGTTATCTTGTCCAGATGGCAGGGCTGGTGTATGTGGGGACCAGGGCAGACCGCTCTACTACATACACAATCTCACCACTGTAATCCAAACACATGATCTCTTTCTGCTGGAATTTGCTGTCCACAGTGTTTGACCGTGATTACATCCAACCATCAGAATCAAGAGCTGTTTTTCAATATGCTGACATCCTCTGTGTTAACATTCCATAAATCAGCCTGTGCGATTACATTCTGTTCAATTCTGTGCGATGCATGTTAAAGTGGAGAACATGAAGAGAAGTGGTTTATTCCGTCTATATCACCTGAGATGTAATAATAACACAGATTCGTTCTTCCAGGGTGTGATGGTTGTTTCATTACACTTGCAAGCTCCAGGGTGCTTCCAGAAGCTCTCACAGTGAGAGGCTCTAAGACAGCTCTCAGGATATTGTGGCTGTGATGTCATTTTTGGCATGCACATTATATACTTCTACTGTGCAGCAGTCATTTTAGTGTGGTTAATTTCATTATCATGAAATAGCATGTTAGGAACCAGGACCTTTGACAGAGCAGCTAAAACCCCTGGACCTGAATGTTTCCATCAATGTTCTGAAGCATCAGTCTCATATGATCCTTGACAGACTACCCAGATGTGTGAATCCATTTAACCTTATGCTATTAACTGTTCCTGCAAGCATAGCAGTTGGTGCACATCACATGTGAGTACATCAACAGTGTCAAAAATGTGTTTTTATAGCAGACTGTAAAAGATTTTGCAGCTTATCTGGTGCATTCATAGGTGTAGCTAGTACTGTAACCAGAGAGTTTAGCAAATCTAAATGAAATTAGCTTATATATCATCAGATTTATATCAAATGGCACTTTGATATTTTGTGCATTGATCAGTTTAAAAGACCCTCAAAATTAAATAATTAAAAGCGATATTGGTTTTATTTGAGGATATACTCTGTGATAAAACCACTAGTAGAAAATGCTGTAGGCATAACTATTCAACCTCATATGTTCTTTGCATACAACCAGTCTGTATGGGCAGCAGGATAGAAAGAAGCCTTTAGAAAAAAAGATTTAAGATGTAATTAGAACAATGCTGGAGTTTGCCAGACAGCAGACTGATCCAACTAAAATGTGTGATGAATTCTAAGATCAAATGAGACAATAGAAGTTTTTGGCCAAAATTCAAAGCTCTATGTGTGGCTCAAAAACATCACCAGCCATTCTTCAACAAACATCATCCCGGCAGTAACGTATGGGGGTGGCAACATCACGTTATGTCTTGTTAAAACTGAAGGGTGGACAGATGGTGCAAAAGGAGGCAGATAGTGTGAAATAACCTGCTTCAGTCTGCAAAAAACTCAGGGTTGGGGAAACTTTGTCTCTCAGCAAGACAATGATACCAAGCACAAGGCCAAAGCAACATGAGTGATTGAACAGCGAAACAGTGAATTTTCCAGACTTCAGTGAAACCAAGAATCTGTGGAACTACTTGAAAATAGTGGTCCCTCAATGTAATTCACCCAGCCTGAACAACCTAGAGCAAATGTTCTGGGAAAAATGGGTGAAAATCGCTTCCAATTGTGGAGCAAAGTTGGAAGAAAATTACCCCCAAAAATGTAAAGCTGTAGCAGCTAAAGGTGATTTTACCTGAGTACTAGTCTGAAGGTATCACATACGTATGTTATGTTGCCAAATAATGCATTTTGACTTTGAAAGTTTACAAGCATATTAGTTTGCAATAAAAGTAATGGAGGGAATTTTCTATGTACAGTGCTTGGCAATCCAGACTAATCTGATGACTTGAATACTAAGGCTTGTATAGTTTTGCAAGGCACAGTATCAAGTGATGTGTGGAGAGAAGATATTTTCCAGTGTCCTCAACAAGGAAAAATGGCCCTGCCAACTGTGCATATGTGGTTTGGGAGGAATGTAAAACTAACAAATGCTGACACATCAAACAAGGCAACCTGTGGGCTCCCAGCATGCCAAAGTGTTTCATTAATCCCCTATGCCCTTCGGTGAGGCATATGAAAACGTCCAACTGCAATGAAGTGCAGTAACATACTATCTGCAAGTAATAGTATTATTAATGCAATATATAGCTTTTAGACCAGGTTTCTAATAGCATTGAGCTTTTGGTACAGTGCCACTCATTATGTTGTAATAAGAAGCAGTGAATATGGTGCAAGCGGAGTGATTTAAGAGATGCAGGACAGAGTGCTGGAGACGCTGGAGATGCCTACAACTGCTCCGTTTACTGTATTGTTTCTGCTCTAATACACCTGATCCAGTTCAGCAGCTTTATTAGCTGGATCAGGTGCACAGTAAAAAAAAGTGTCAGCTTCAAATCTGGCCTCAATTTATCACTTTGAAAACTTTTAAATGGAGATTAATCACTTACAAAAGTACCGATTATCTTCCCTGAACTAATTTAAAAGTTTCAGATCATCTAAATGGAAAAAAAAAAAAAATACTTTAAATGATGCTACCTTTTTTCTTTTGGTACCTTTTTTGGTATGTGTATCAGGGCAGGAAAGATGCCTAAGTGTGTTCTAGGAGCTGGTGAACGCTGAGGAGGAGGAAGAGGAGGGAGAGGAGGAAGAGGAGGTAAAGGAGGGGTGTAGCAAATGCTGTAATTATAAACATGGAATATCTGCTAGGCATATTTATCAGCTTTTACATGAAGGGCCCTGGACAAGCAAGAGGGAAGAACTTCAGAAACAGGTGAAATATGGTGCAGTTAGTGTGTTGATGTTAGTGACAATTTATCCTGAGATCCAGGGGATTTAGTGGTTTAGAACAATAAAAATTTTGGTTATGTTTAGGCTAACTTTATAAACACAGAATCCTAATCAGAATTTACCTTTGAAATCTATGCGCAATAAATGTAATATGATCTAGGGTAGCCAGTGGAAAGGGTTCCATGTTGTTGCAGGAGAGAAAACAAGGCAGTGGTTGTAACTGAGCCTTGTATGTACGTCAAAAATTGTTCACTCACATTCCAACAGAATTCCTCTCCATTACTGATGCAGTCTATACAGCAATCTCTCTCTCTCTCTCTCTCTCTCTCGCTCACGCAGCAGAAAGCCTTTAGACTGTGCGTAAAAAAAATTAAAATAATCCTTATAGTCATTAGTGCATTAGAGAGGGAGGAGACTGAAGAAGATCAAATGAAATAAGGGAGCGCTGGAGCACTAGCACACAGCCAGCTGCCCTCATCCTGTATGCAGCCCTGGCAGAAATCACAAACCTGACACTGATCTTCTTCCTGAGAACAAGCTTGTTAATCACTGTTGCACTTACTGTCTTTTACTCACGGTGCTCTTTGTTTACTCTTAGGGATGCATGAGGGGAAACTACAACAACACAACAAATTTCACCCCCAAAATATTGGAAAATGTAGAATTAACAGAAAATATTGTGGAGGTGGTAGGCAGCTCTGTCACTCAGTAAGTACAGCAAGGCCTCCTGGGAGGGAGGGAGCTGTCCAGAGTGAAATTGTTCAGCACCCTGGACAGCAACAGATGATTACCGTACCTGCAAGTCCGCACTCGGCATCATATAGTGGCGTAAATAAGATGCTGGTGTGATAGCTGGAGTCTCCCCTTCATCGCTTGCCCTACTAGTTTCACTCTTTCTTTTGTTTCACCTGAACCAGATCCTGCCCCTATTCCCGCCTGCCTCAGATACGTGATGCTATTCCCCGATTTTCTGAATACTCAATAATAAAACCACCCAACAGCGTTGTGTTTTTCACCTGCAAAGAGCTTTTGTTGTGTGTATTGCTCTACCACCACACCAATGCTCCAAATATATACTTAATAAAGTAATTTATTTAAAATTTATTATTTAAACAAGGGACATATAAACCTCATTAAAACTGGTATGCCATTTTATTAATGGGGTTTACATGTGAGCTGCAGCGTTACTGTTGAACTTGATGACAGTTTATATATAGGCTTGCAAGAGAACTGTTTGCAGCTCTAGCTGGAGCTGTTGCTGCTATGTGTATATTAGTCAGTGTTGCCTGTCCAAATGGTACTGCCTCTGGTGCTGCCATTGTATGTGTATTTAAAGAGTTTGCGATAATGATAACAGAACTAGTTTATTTAATGTATTTTTCACCAGCTTCAACAATGTAATTTTTTCTAGCTATGTAATGCATCTAACTAATGCACTGAGCTTTTTCCAAGAAAACGGAGACTCAAGCTCCTGGACAGTTCAGTGGCCTTCATCATCATCAGGGCTCTCAAGTCTCATGCATTGAGTGTGTGACACACGCATTTGACCGTCTTCACACGCCACACTTCCGATTTCACACGGCGAGAAAAAAAAATCTAGTTTATTTACCTCCAATCCATATCTATGTCGCCCTCCACTGGCGATCGATCGCGATATACAAACCCCAACGTTCGCCACCCCCCCCCCCCCCCGCTCAACAATTAACGTTCGCCACCCCCCGTCAACAACTCTCACACTCTGACATGAATCCAAAACTTGAGAGCCCTGATCATCATCATCATCATCATCATCATCATCATCACTGCCAGCACTCTAGCTCCTGTGGACGTGGTTCAACATTTGTGCAGTCAGTCAGATGTGGTTGTCTGCATTGCCCAGCTTACTGTTTGTGGCTTTTGAGTGGAACAATCATTTTGTAATGCTTTGGTATGATTCAGAGATGGAGATGTGTTAGCTGGTACCCATAGCAATGCTAGCCCCCTTTTACAAAGTGCATGATACATAAATTCAATCTGATAAAATGAACTATTTTGCTTAGTAGTGGATTGACTCTCTCTCAGCCTAATGATGATCCTGGTAAAGGAAATAAAACAATCAAAACAAAAAAAGTCAGACACAATAACTTAACAATCTTAACTTAACAAACTTAACTTATTAACAATAACATTGATATTTTCTTGCATCATACAATAACATTCAATATATTATATTACAGCAATGAACGACTTACATCGCACATATACGGTATCAATGGTTATGTAGGTTAGTTTGCAAACTGATGGTTACTACAGACTACTAAGTGCGCAACTCATTAACTTCCTGTTGTCTAAAGCAGTTCATTCACGAATTCCCATGGCCAACTCAGATCACATATTTCATTGAATCCACTTAGTATTTTCAGTAGTGGTGGGCCGTTAACGGCGTTCGTTAATTTGATACTCTTATCGGGCGATATAAAAATTATCGCCGTTAATCTATTCTTAAAGTTGGGTTGGGAACTGGGTCAAAATGGGTAAGCAAACTATGATGACTTTCAACTTGATAGTTTAGCTCGGCTGTATTCCTAACCAAATTGCACAGTAGGGGCGAGAACGAGTTTGAATTACAATGAATTAAACCTATGAATTACAAATCGTTCGTGTGTTTACATGGATGCAGCCACGAAGTCGCACGGTTTGCTTCATGGAAAATTCATTTTTAGGAACGTGAAGTGTTAACGGAGCGGATCTCGGAGCGGTCGTTTTCTGCATGGTCCTAGCGCTAGATGCATCGCTATTTAAATATTTCTTTTTAACCGTTAAAACTGCAGAGGACCAAAACCGGCTTTTGAAAAAGTCCCCCCCGAATTACGTCCGTGAGGTTAAATGTACTAAATGTTGGCTTACATTTCAAATATCATGTTTAGCTGAATAAACATGTTATCAACCCCTTTTAATGTACAGTATGCACCAGGGCTCTCAAGTCTCACGCATTTGACCGTCTTCACACGCTCACACGCCACACTTCCGATTTCACACGGCGAGAAAAAAAATCTAGTTTATTTACCTCCGATTCATATCTATGTCGCCCTCCACTGGCGATCGATCGCAAAGTACAAGCCCCAATCCCCCGCTCAACAACAATAAGCGTTCGCCACCCCCCCCCCCCCCCCCCCCCCCCCGCTCAACAATTAACGTTCGCCAATTAGTAGCCTACATTTTATTGAGCATGTTTTTTTCTTCAAGTATCAAAGTAGAACAGCTTCCTCAAGCAGTCATTGATGCATTTTGGAAACAGGAGATGAGCCCCTGGTCTAATGCACCCCCTGTATTAAGAAACCCTATCTCAAAAACTGACTTTTAGTCATTACTTGGGTAGCACGCACATGAGCCATTTTAATATAGATTAATCTAGATTAATTTCAAGATTTCAGTGAGATTAATCTAGATTAAAAAAATTAATCTATGCCCACCCCTAATTTTCAGGCTCCTCACATTACGTTTATGTACAGTTTTATACAGGGAGTCATTAGCTTACCTCTTTGTTCGCATCAGCCTAATACTTTAAACTCACCAAATCAAATCGTTCGTTGTTAATGTGGAGTTTCTGTTCATAGAAACATGCAAGGAGAGTTTGTTAAATCTCGATATTTGTTATCTCGATATTTTTTTTTTTTTGACAATCTTTTTCCTCAGTTCACAACATTATGTTATTTCTTTACTACTGGCTGACAAGAGGCTTCTGATAAATAAATGTTTATAACAAAGTGGGAGCTAGGTGTATATTGTTAATGGGTGGTAATTAGGATCTTGTTTTAGCCTTAGCATTGACGTGATGATGAAATTGTGGCAAATTGTTTCTAATGAGGACCTAATGTAATGGGTCTGAGGCCCACTGGTGTCAGGGGAAAAAACACACACCTCACATTGCACATGGCGGACAAGATAATTACATCATGCGTTAAGCTGCAGCAGTGGGAAATTAAAAAGTATGCAATTTGTGGCATCCCTAGATGTAAAGACAAGGGTGTGGAGCGATAATGAGGCGAACACATATGCTGAGTTGAAGATTTTTGAAGGGCAAACCCAAGAGAAGAGTAGTTAATATGGTCCAGGGTCAGATCATCAATATCAGACACACAAACAAAACCAACACGCAGAGAATTATAAGACATGATAACAACGAACACACAGAATAAACTCAATACTAAGGTGAACACGGATATTTACAACAGGGCTGTATAGAAAACAAAAACCAGCGAAGACTGAAAACACAGGGAGAACACTACACCAACAAGGATCTAAACTAGGGTCACATGAAACCAATGATGAGTTATAAATGATGAAGGCATGACAACCAAAATAAGAACACAAGCACATGGAACACAAAAAAACAAATACATAATTGACATGAGGGCCAGAGCCTGATGTGACACTAGCAACTACTTTTTATATAGTTTAGGAAAATCCTGTTATTGTTCTCTTCATTTGAGAATTTCTAGAAATTACGCACTACAGTACATTACATAATTCTGTTGTAGCGTTTTCTGTTTGCTCTACCATCTTCAGCTTGTACCAGTGACAGAAACAAAGTCTGGAGCTTAACAAAATAATGTGAAATATACTTCAGTCTTGCTAGAGAGGTGAGCATGAGTTAAAAACAAGCAGCTTAGAGACTGCAATTCATCTTGCAGGCCAGAGACTTGCAATCCCAGATCAATTATGCAAAAATCCCACCGCTTGAGCAACCGTGGCAGAGGTTTACCTTCAGTTAAAATGATGCTAACATTGGTTAATGTAAGGAGTTAGCAGTTTAACCTGATAAATGTGCACTGTCTAAATGGAAGATTTCTACAGGGATCTGATACCTGCAATATGTTAAACTGTAGCTGGTGCATGGACAATGTTGTGGAGATTTGAACCTTAATGGTGAGCAAGAACAGTCAAAAGCAGGTGGGTATGGTATCAAAGTAAGATACAAAGTTTATTAAAGACAAAAGATAGAAAATAGAAAGATGGATCGATCCAGAGATCTGTGTTACACACACTCAAGAGTGTCTGCAAGAGAGAGCTGAGAGAGCTGCCCCCCCCCTTACAGACCATGGTTCTTAGACTATTTTGCTACATGATTACATCATACTTCAGTGACATGAGTTAAGCATGTTAGGTCTCATTGATGGCCCACATGAGGTGAGGTGATGGGGTGAAGTATCACCCCTCCCCAGCCAGGGTCATCGGGGCAAGGTCTCAATGCTCCTCCGGTCCACCAGATATACTACCATTTTGACGCCAGTCCCCCTTATCTACAGACCAAGACCTTCAGGACTGTCTGCCTTCAACTCACAAGGAGTGCTCACACACACTTTACTACTAGAAAGAGTAGAAAGAGCCTACAAGCACTTAAGGTGTACAATGATCAACATGTATTAGGCCTAACAAATGTTCAATATACCTTAATAAAGTGATTTCCATTCTACTTATTACTATTCTGCAGAAGCGCCCCCGGCGGGCCCAGCTCAAAAATAGCATTATTAAACGTATTAAACATTGACGGAATTCCAAACAAACCAGATAAATTCAAAATTTCCTAGCCCATCTACAAGCCTACCAATGTTTAGTTGTCTACATGCAGCCGATCGCGAGAAATCAGGCTTTGAAGTTGGTGATGAAAACACCTGACGCACGGGGGTCTCCTTAAATGTCCGTTTAAAAAACATATTTTCGATGTGAGATGACCATGTTTTGTCACCTAAAATTCATTTACTAACAAGGCTTCAATATTACCCTCTAAAACAGTAGAGAAAATGTTGGTAAATACCTTTATTTGCTTGCTCACTTCGCTGCAACATTATGCGTAATCAGTTTGTTTGTTCAAAGTTTCCTTGAACTTCTGCAACACCGTTCACCATTTGTTTTGTAGTCTTGCTAACCACAAGTTTACAGCTTGCGAGCCACTTATAAGATGACCAAGTCAGAAAGATCTATGGGGGGGTTGTGAGGTGCCGAACGAAATTTGTTGAGCGGGGGGGGGGGGGGGGGGGGGATTTGCGTGTGTCAAACCCTAGACGCCAGATTGGCTACCATGAATGTCAATCAAAATACAACCGTCAGTGCAGATGGGCGATTCATCCACTACTTTTTAATGTCATGCGGTCTACGCACATTCCTTCGCGATCGACTGACACTTCCTTCGATCGCGATCGACGTAATGGGCACCCCTGTACTAGGCTAAGCTAAGATAAGCTAAGCTCCCCAGAACACACGTAAATGACAATGTTCAGCGAAACTGAAGCAGTCGTGGATTAGTTTGTTAGTTGATATTTTGATTGCGTATACTTTTGAACATCACAGAAAATAAAAGGATTACTTTTGATGAGGTTTATGTCCAGTTGTTTGGGTACGGCGGTGAACCGGAAGTAAGCCTGAACCACCGCTACGACGCTCTATGAAGGACTCCTTTGTGTTTGTGAGTACAAATGAACAATTGTGCATACGATAATTCATACTAAATATATAATCTAATACTAAACATTAGATTATAAATAGTATTAGAGCATTTAAATACTGTAGTACTCAGTATCGTGTAGGGTCTTAGTTAGCATGTTAGCCTAGTTGGCTAAGTTAGCTTAGCTAGCCTCTTGGACTATCTTGGACATAAATATCATAACATAACATTAATTTTATGTTATATTATAACTTCATTTTCTGGTCTTTCTGTAAGATGTCCAACGTTGTTGTTTATAGTACCTCCTCAGTTTCGTGTAGGGTATTAGTTAGGGTGACCAAACGTCCGTATTTCCCGGGACATGTCCGTATTTCACGTCCTGTCCCGGGCGTCCCGGGATATTTTTTAAAACTGTGGAAATGTCAGTTTTTAAATTACGTTAATCGGGCCATTAATTCTACAGGCACTAGGACCCTGAGCACGGCGCTGTATGACACGGAATCCCTGAGCCTCACCAGTTGAGCCTCATCATACTCAACTGGCGGAGAACCAACAAGTTACGTTCGCCGCCACACCCCCCCCCAAACCCCCCCCCCCCCCCCCCGCTCGACAACTTACGTTCGCAAACCCCCCCCCCCCCCCCCCCGCTCGACAACTTACACACAGTGTCCTGGTTTTCCCAAACAAAAATATGGTCACCCTAGTATTAGTTAGCATGTTAGCTTAGTTGGCTAAGTGTGTGTACCGGATGTGTCTTATTTGCACATGGGTGTGTTGCACTGGACATTCCTTAGAACAATGCTGTGTAACTTTTCAATACTTTCATGTAAGTGCTCAATTTTTTCTATGTTGTCAGACAAGACCCTATTGAATTATATTTTATATTGTAGAACAAATTTTGATTATCAATGTAAATATACACACTGGTCAAGTTCAAGGTCAAAACTGCTTTTTTGACCTTGAATCAAAATTATGGAAATATAAGCCTGGAGGTGAATCAATATGTTGGCCCAACTGTCTACTTCACTTTGAGCCCTGAATAATCATTTTCCTATATGTATAATTTGAGATAACTAGTGTTGAAGTGTACTAGTACAAGATGCTCAAAAATGCAGCCATGGGCTGAAACGCACGAAAGGGGGCACTAATCTGCACAATAGGGCTAAGAGTGATCAATACATATATAAATTCTGATGAATATGATTACAGAGAGACCAAATATGAATTTTGCCCTGACAACAATAAACCTAGTCTTAGTGACAGCACAGGGCTGGTCTGCACAGAGCCAGTCTGCACAGGGCTGGTTTGCACAAAGCCAGTCTGTTACTATCTTTGTAACACAATCCAATTTTTAAAAAAAGTAGCAGTGCAGAATCGTTCAGCTAAGCTGAGAAGAAGAAATTTCAAACCCCAAATACATCAGCAGTAGGAAAGCGCTATGTACAACAGTGCAGGATGCTGCCTGTCAAACAATTAGCAAGCACTTCATATGCAGTGTTTATACCTTTGAACAATTTAAATCATAACAGCATTTGTGACAGGGACATATTTAACCAACTAAGCTGGGTGAATTTTCCAGCAGACCTAACAGAAGAGGACCAGTTGGGAAAGAAACAAGAAAACAGGAAGCTTGGGTGACTGGGGCTGATGATCAAAATGAGTTTAATTCTGTGTCAGGACATGCCTTCAGCGCTGTGGAGCATGTATCCTCCAATATGCAGAGCTGTGTTCTCTCAGAGACATCTTGTATCTTTTGGGTGACACCCCAAAGGGTTTCAGGGCTGTAAACAGCAGTGAACACAGTCCTTGACAGTTCAAGCCTACTTTTGTGTCGAGTGTCTGTATTTGTGCATAATTATGCATATGTACACAGGCCAAGCGGAAAGTAACAAATCAGAAGAACATGGAAAAAGGAAGAGATGCCAAGTCTCCGCCCTCCCTATTCCCTGTTTGATCGGTGATGCTGTGATGCTTGCTTGTGTCCTGGGGTCTGGTCCGTGTCTCTCTCTTCTCGCAGATTAAGAATGGATTAGCCGGTGGAACTGTGCATGTTGGGTTGGGCTGGGGTGTAATTGCTCAGCTGGTGGCGGCCAGGCACCAGACAAACGGTTGTGCTTGTTGAACTGGGCCCTGGCGTCCCTGGAGGGATGAAAGCCTAAGGATCCCACAAATGAACGCCTGCCCCGAAGCCTGAGTCCTGCGGCTCGATACACCCCAGCATGGCTTAAAGATGCTGCTTCCTTTGGGCGGAGGGAAAGGTGATATTGCACCGGCAGTGGCAGCCGAGTCCTGAAGTCCTCAGTAAATTCATGTGGTAGTAGACTGCTTGTGTGTGTGTGTGTGTGTGTGTGTGTGTGTGTGTGTGTGTGTGTGTGTGTGTGTGTGTGTGTGTGTGTGTGTGTGTGTGTGTGAAACCACCAGCAAAACTGAGCATGCGCAGATACACATTTGAGTCCTCCAGTCTCCTGACACAAATCATGGGGACCGTCTTGCAAATCCACCCATTCAACAAAACAAGCATTTTCATTTGCCATTGGGAAAGGCCTGACTGCTCACAGAGTAGCTCGGGAGGTTTATCCTGTGCTGATTCTCTGGTTTATAAAAAAGCCATTGTGCAGCTGTTTATTTAAAACAACAGGAAGAGGAGTCTCATTCAAGATGGTAATTATCCTTTGAAGCTGAGAGACAGGATTAGAAAGTGGTGCAGTCTAGGAAAAGCTCCTCCAACTCCTGCTGTTTACCCCCAAACCACTTCCACACAGGCTTAGTGCTGAAATTTGGCAATTTCTGCTTGTAAATGAATTACGTGCTCTACTCGTGAAGAAAAAATCAAATTACAAAATATTGGTGAGGCAAGGGATGTTTTAAAGTGTATCAAAGTTTTCTAATTGTTCTTTTGTTCTCTGCCAATATATAAAGAGGAAATTGCATTATAACTCAAACATATTCGCTTTTTTATCACTCATACAATATTCTACCTAATGGTCCTGCTATATTCACAACAGATGGTTCAGAAGGTGGTGAGAGGTGAAACCAGGCCAACTATTTCATCTTGGATGAATGCCACTCTGAATTCAACTTCCTTGGTCTTGGACTAGTACATAGTAGAAAATACAGGTTCGTTAAGATTGAGTACTGAGTTGAGGTTCTACCTATGTAACATCCACATTTGTTAATAAGAATCCACTTGCTCGACTTTCTTCAACTTGTTCGTCCAGTCAGTAGGAGCGTCTGAGTCACACACTAAAGTACATTAAAGTTGGGGGAGTCAAAGTGAAACTCCAAAGATGAATTAGATATATTGCACATTTGTGCTTTTCTGAACCCTCCACCTTTAATACATTCTTCACCCCAGCTTCTTAGCTTCCCTCCTCTTCTATAACCTCTATCTTTTAGTCCTCCCATCTTTGCCCCACTTCTTCTCTTTTTTTTTCTCTTCTCAGCTCTGTCTCTCCTCCAGATGAGGGTTGAAGGACGTGTTTAGCTGCCCATGTCCAGCGGTGTCGACCTTTGACCCCAACCCCCTTCCCCTTTTCTCCAGTCCCCCAGGCTGTCGGGCACCTTTACTCCCTTTGCTGGATGATGCACTTCTGACACGTTCATTAGTGCTGGTATCTGTTCTTTCGGCTCCTGCTGCAGTGTTCTCGTAGGAACTCTCCTCTTCTCCCCTCATGACGTAAGTAGGTCGAGGACAGGTGGCCCGTGACCTCATCACAGTGGACAGTGTGGCCACGGTGCGCTGGAGCCAGCCAGAGTTATTCCGCATGTAATGAGCAAAATCTCCAGCTGCCCTGGTACACACAGACAGGCCCGATTTCAGCCCGGGACACAGACCCACACCCACAAAGTTGGCTGATAACCTTTTTGCCATATGGCAGCTGACTGCACCACAGAACGCTTTGTGTTCTTTCATATAGACAGGAATCAGCGTTAGTGCAGTTAGTAGATACTCATGACTACTGTCCCAATGGAGCGTCTCAATAAGCACACTTACAAAAGATGATGATTCTCCATTGGTCTTTAACCTTTAGTGTTCTCACTCTTCCATGCAGTATGGCTTGGAGATTTGTGAAGTGTTTTCTGTATGCTCATATTGAATATGACAATATTGCCTTTATGTCCGCCTGCAGACAGTGAGGGTGGGCTGTAGCTCATGCCCCCTTTCTGCTCTCTATTTGTTTCACATGACTTTCACACGGAGAGAGCGGTTACAGGAAGAGAGTTCGGGGGTGTGATGATGCCAGTAGCTCTGGCCCATCACCGAGACTCTACAGACATTCATGTAAAGGACTAAATGTTGTACTTACCTCTTCATGTGTGATTCTCAGGGGGACTGGCGGCCCAGCCAGCTCCTTCCTTATAGTGGTCGAAGGGCCCTCGGCCTACTGAAGGAGGGGAGGGGGGTTACAGGTCCTGGGAATACCTGAGGACGGAGATGTACACAATGGATGGATATTAATTATTATTCTGGTCTTAGTGCACTAAATGTAAAATGTTATGTATATATTGTGTATTACTGCGGTAATGTAATGTATGTATGTTATGTTTGTGTTTATAGGTAACCCCTGCTAGTAGTAATGGTGTGCCCCAGCTTAATTAAGGGGAGGGGCTACTAGTATAAGAAGGCGTTGAGCCCACAAAAGTCGGGCTAGACTGGCTGCTGTTTGCCAGTGCTTGTTTAAAGTACTGCTTATAAGCCTTTGCGGGCTTGAGTACTTTTTATATGTTTGTTTTCCTTTTATACAGTTTTTCTTTACATTTACTAGTATCAGTAATCTACTCCTTTGCTTGAATCCACCATTAAAACACCTTGA
Organism: Brachyhypopomus gauderio; assembly: GCF_052324685.1. Taxonomy (NCBI): domain Eukaryota; kingdom Metazoa; phylum Chordata; class Actinopteri; order Gymnotiformes; family Hypopomidae; genus Brachyhypopomus; species Brachyhypopomus gauderio. Next base: position 17,512,974 of record NC_135212.1, read on the forward strand.
ACTAGAACTCCTGAGCCTGTATTCATCTCACTCTCTGTAGTGAACCCACCTCCATATTCACCCACTCGTACCACGCTCACAGGGGGAATGAGAGAAGCTCGGGTGGGCGAGGTTGCTAGGACCTCACCTGTGTTGGCCGTTGGCGGTGGCGATACTGGGAACTGATCATAGGAGAAAGACGCAGCCCATTTCGATCACTGTCTCTCCATGCCAACGGAAATCAATAATCAATACAACACTGCTGTGCTGGGATGAAGATGCAGAGTGGAAGGATGATGAGGTATAAATGTGGGATCAGGATCAGTAGAGACTGGGGAAGTGTGTTAACTGCAGACAATATGGCACTAACATTGTTTGAAATGAGGAAATATAGCTACCCAGTGCACGATGTGTGTGTGGGCGTGTGTGTGGGCGTGTGTGTGGTCATTTGTGTGCATGATTCAGAGTGACAGATCAAATGCGGTCCTTAACCAAAGCATGTACAGCTGTGTTCATCCGTGAAAGAGAGACAGGTTGTCTCCCGTCCGCAGCCACAGGCAACGAACATCGATTCGCTCCACACGAGGGACGTAACGCATCCTGTGTGGGCCGAGATTGGATGGATGGGTGAGCAGCTGTCGCCCTGCTGCGTGCCCCCCCCGCCTGCCACGGAGCACCAGCTCACCCATCTGCACCCACCCCCTCTTGCCCAGGCACACGACGCCCTCCACCATGACCAACAGGATGCACACGAGCAGGGTGTGGCAGCCGGCAGCGTCTCCCCCGGGGCCCCCGTGCCCGGCTGGCAGGGGCACTGGCTGGCAGGGGGATTATTCTGGTGAATTTGGCCCAGCGCGAAAGACCCGCTTCCGCCCCCACGGTGCGGTCACGGTCAGAGCAGGCCGTGCGGTCTGGGGCAGCCGTCACCTGCAAGCCCTGCGTCTGTTCACCCCGCCTTAACACTCCTGGACCACTGGGGGAGTTTGACTGACACATTGAAACACCACCAAATCACACCCTCAGTCCCAGCAAGAGAAAATAAAGAAGTAACGGCCATGACGGGGTTAGTGAGAGTGAAATAGGCCCACTGAGCTCTCTCTCTCTCTCTCTGTGTGCTGCCCTCAACAACTACAAAACACTAAAAGTAGTTGGTAAATGAGATCTATATGTGCTTCGGCCATGCTGGGCCACTGTGGTCTCACTCCACTGAATGCCACACTACTCATTCACTTATCATTCCCTCTCTTGTTTTCTCCCTCCATCCCTCCCTCCCTCCTTCTCTCACCTTCTCCCCTCCCTCTGAAGGCCCTGCTTAGTAAGATTGATGGTTCCAGTCTCCTCACATTACATCTTTGCCACAGTCTCCCATCTTGATGATTCCACTCCTCATCTCCCGGGCTACACCTCTCAGATGGATAGACAGTTAGGCGGACGGATGTAAAAATGGATAGATAGATGGATAGATAGAGAGACGAGAGAGAAGTACGGCATGAGCCATTATGGTTCAATAACCCAATTATCCTCATTTTTTTCCTAATCAGGGGTTTGCTGCTCCAGTCCTGAGGCTCTGCAGTCCTGCACGTCGTTAAAGTTTGCCTGTTATTCCCCTGGTCCCGCCCATCAGCTCACTATAAACCCCTTCATGAGCTGCACCGGCCCTGCTGGGCCAGGGGAAACCTGAAGCCACGTGGGGCGGTGATTACTCAGGGTCCTAATTTACCTGGATATATAAGTTTATTTTTTCTGAAATTGTTCTTCCTCTCTTTTGTGTCATTCATCTTGTTTGTTTTAACATTGTCTTCAATGTGCAGTTAAATTGGAATTAGATTATTTAACGATGGTTCTGTTGTAATGAGACTATTATTAGCCCCTCCCCCTTCCTTAGGTACTGTTGACAATGTGGCTTTGTATTGGGCACAATGCAAAAACATGTTAAACGCTATTTTTATGAATAATTTGCAACATGAAAGCTGTCATTTCCAGGCACTTTTTAACTTAAGCAACTATTTTTCCAACCACATGTATGTGGATTATAAATAAGCAGACACAAAAATAGCAATTATATTTATATGATAAAATATCAAATCACTTCCCTCCTGATAGCATAAAAGTAAGATTCCTCCTCCTGATAGCATAAAAGTAAGAACTATTGAGATTTTTTGTGCCAATTTGTGCCAAGCATTATATCATATTATAGCACTGTAAGAAGCTCTTCTGGCGAGGGTCCCTCACACATCTCACACATCTGTATCTGAAGCCGAAATCGTTTTAGGCTGTTAAGTATTAAGTAATAATGTTAAGTATTACAATGACAAGGGACTGAAAACCATTCATTCAAAAGCCTGCTGGCACCGAAGTCTGAGTGATGCTATACATAACATTACCCTGTTTAATTAGTGTTTAGCCTTTAAGTTTTGTGTTAAAGCAATGCTATTTGTAATTTACATGGAGCAGGATTACATCATAGCAAATGCTGCTTTATTTTTCCTTTACAGATAAATGGGGAGGGTGAGGGTGGAAGACAGTAAACATCTCCTGATGTTCCTCATGTCTCTAATGTCTCCTGATGTTCCTCATGTCTCTAATGTCTCCTGATGTTCCTCATATTTCTAATGTCTCCTGATGTTCCTCATGTCTCTAATGTCTCCTGATGTTCCTCATGTTTCTAATGTCTCCTGATGTTCCTCATGTCTCTAATGTCTCCTGATGTTCCTCATGTCTCTAATGTCTCCTGATGTTCCTCATGTCTCTAATGTCTCCTGATGTTCCTCATGTTTCTAATGTCTCCTGATGTTCCTCATGTTTCCTGATGTTCCTCATGTCTCTAATGTCTCCTGATGTTCCTCATGTTTCTAATGTCTCCTGATGTTCCTCATGTCTCTAATGTCTCCTGATGTTCCTCATGTTTCTAATGTCTCCTGATGTTCCTCATGTCTCTAATGTCTCCTGATGTTCATGTTTCTAATGTCTCCTGATGTTCCTCATGTTTCCTCATGTTCCTCATGTTTCTAATGTCTCCTGATGTTCCTCATGTTTCCTCATGTTCCTCATGTTTCTAATGTCTCCTGATGTTCCTCATGTTTCCTGATGTTCCTCATGTTTCTAATGTCTCCTGCTGTCTCATTATGTTCCTCATGTCTCCTCATGTTCCTCATGTTGCTTATGTCTCCTGACCTCCTGGTTTGAATGCTCCTGTTTTTTACCAGTAAAAACTTTCTCAGCAAAACATTTTCTCAGCAAAACAGCAACTCATACAAATAGGTTGTTGATAAGCAGACACAAATATTCATTTGCAGCAGGCTTCATATTACAGAGCAAGCAAACTGAAGTCAGGCCTATATCATATGAGATTTTTTCCTCATTCTCCACAATGTTTTAGAAGAGACAATGACATTGCACTAGAAAGTATACGGTGTTAGAACATTGTTGTTTCTGACATATATCACTTCTTGGTGTCCCAAAAAGAGATTTAAATTCGCCTTGTAGTGTTAAGCCCACATCCCACCAACTGGATGAGCACACACAAACACAAACATTAGTTTGGTGTGCGACACCTGCTCACGCGCTTTCAGGAAATGTTTTGTCAGGAAATGTATTGTCAGGTTTGACATGTTCATATTTGTCCACGTTCTATGAAATTTGAGCGGATGATCTTGACTTAGAACAAAAAGTCCCCACGCAGCAGTGTATCCATAGAAACCCAGCTCATTCTTGCCTGATTACCATAGTGACCAGTTCTCTGAATCAGCTGTTTGACTGTTTTGCATCGATGATGACATCGTTTGGGACAGTGGCCAGATGACCTCTGGGCGGCTTTGCTTGCTTAGCATGCCATTTGTGGTCCGTTTTCAAAACATTCCCACGCGACAACATTAGGATCTGGTGGGTGTGTTCTGGTGTTCCTGCTGCTGCGTTGGTACCATTGCTATCAAGAAATCAGCTTTGCATTCTTTAAATAGACTTTTAATATGGGTTCACATGAAAAATGTAGAAAAAACGAATAACATTGTTGATATGATGTACAGCAGCAGCACATACTACACTGTGCACTTAGCACTCTGACAGGTTAAGACTATGGGTTGCTTTGCTGATCTGAACCACATTATGTTCAGATAGCAATGTTTTCTATGATCTACGCATAAACGTTATCTGCTTTAGAGCTGTGATGAACTGTCACTGGAGGGAATAAAGAGTAGAGGGATAGGAGGAGGAAGGAGAGAGGGAGAGAGAGAGAGAGAGAGAGAGAGAGAGAGAGAGAGAGAGAGGAAAATGGACGGGAAGAAAACCCACCTAATGGGGCACTAATGGTTTTATAACCCGTAAGATAGGCGAAAGCATATAAGGAACATCAGTTCAGGTGCCATCGCTTTATTGAACCTCTGCTTGGTGGTCCATCACTGTGGGATGCTAAAAGCTAATGAATGTGACACTGAGCTGATTATTTAGCCCGGATGAGTACAGTGAGGATTCCGCACTGCATAAACAACTCGATCATGGATGGGCCATCAGTCAGAGTGGTAATATTATATGGTGAGCAGCATGATGGATGTGGTTAGTTATTCTGAATGGTGTAGGTTTGACTAGGCTGGACAAGCACCTGCTCTGCATGGGTGAGAGCCAACTGGGAGAGAAAGGTAAAAAGGTCAGTGAGACAGACAGCATGAGAGAGAGAGAGAGAGAGAGAGAGAGAGAGAGAGAGAGAGATGATCATGGCATAGGGGAAACATTAGAACCTTACAAACCATTTCTACATTGTCTGCCCATTGTACTGTAGGAAACTGAATGAAAGGTGCTGGTGATGAGAGAGGCAGTGAGATGAAACCAGGGATGGGGGTTGTTTAAAAAGGGTTTGATCCCTTCATCAGTTCTAATGAGTTTTGGGAGGAGACTGTCTACTGAGACAATCAGAGCCCTCAACACTGACTAACAGCTTGACGAGTAATTGCCAGACTCCCGATTTATCGCATACTTTCTCTTCTCTCTGGCACTCTACTTCTCTCTATCTCTCATCCACTTGTTTTGCCTTTCTTTCTGCATCCCTCTATCCCTCCATCTCTCCTACATTTTCCCTTTCTCTGTCCCTAATCCATCAGGTCAAACCCGCCACCCTGCATACATCTTTCTCTCTCTCCTACAGTTTGCATTGTTTTGCAGTCTCACTGTATCTGGTCTGTCAGTAAATGTACATACATATGAACGCACACGCATACACACACACACACACACACACACACACACACACATCCCTATCTCAAGCACTGCTCACAAACCAATCAATCGATCAAACACAATCACGTTTTCGTCGGCATTTTGGCCTTGCTGCTGCATGTGCCCCTAGGGCGTGCTCTGAAATTAAGAGGTCTAAAACAGTGAATTAGGTGAGCAAAGCCAATTTACGGAGCTCCACCCGGATTTATGGATCCAATTACAACAGAGCTTCACCTCCACGCATCGCTCTAACTCCCCTCTTCCCATACTTACATTCCATACTGCAGTGGACATGCAATCCACTCCTTGAGTCGGGCACAGACTCTGTACGCCGAGTTCCCTAGCCAGTTCAGCACGTCTACAGTGCCACGAGTCTGCAGTTCATGATAAATAATAATAATTTTAAAAACAAAGTGCTCAGTGGCTTCTTAAGGGAAGCTATTTACAAGTTTAACTGTGAAGATGTTCTCTATATCAATATCAACATAGGATATGCTTGGAACTGCTTCATAAATACAAGCTATATAATACATGACATAAAACTACAGAATTATGTTTATGTAGAGTATTTACAAGAGCATGCTTCTCATTTGTCCAGCCGTGCTAATTGGCCAGTGAATACACTTTATGTAGTTATAACCTCACTATATCCTCAAGAAGCTATTAACAACAGCATCTGAGCTGTACAGTAGCAGAGAAGTTTTAACTATGTCCAATACAAGCCCTACAACAATGTCACATTCAGCCGGTTACCATGGAAATATAATTAACCACAAAAAACCATTAAAAAGAAACCCAGAAGACACTGCAGGGGGCTCGGCCTGCTGGGTATTGGAGTCTTGTTGGTAAATTGAGGAAGTGGTGAGTGGAGGGAATTTGGGGCAGATATTTGTATTTATGTGGATAACCATGACTTTAATGTCACTTCCAATCTAAGAATTATAATTACATTTTTGCTCTGTGTGTGTATGCCTGTGCATTTGTGTGTTTGCATGTTTATGTATGTATGTGTTTGTGTGTGTATGTGTGTGCATGCACTTGTTTGTATTATAGAAAAACTTGTCATTAATCTTTATTTTTTGACTTGGCATTGCCCAGAAAAAGGTAAAAAGTTCGAGAATCACAATTCATAAGAAAAAACATTTTAAATCACAGCTACTTTGCAATAATTTCTTGCATATAAATGCAACTGCTCTATGAGATGTGCCTCACATTTTGAACAAGTGAAATTAACTTGAGCTTAAATTGCCACATGGCGTGTCCAGGCAGCAGGACTGACGTTGTGGGGGTTCTGCCAAGCAGGGGCTATACAGCCCATCACTCTCAGGAATGCCTATAGCATCGCTAACAGCCTTTGGGCTGCAGGGGTGCAGAACAGAAATTCCAGGACGTAATGTGTAATTAACGATGCCATTTAATTCACATTTATGCATTTTTCAGTGTTAATGTTTGGCTTGCTGAAAAACAAAATCTCAAAATATAGATATTTTTGTGTATCTTATTGTCTGTCTTCCTTCTCTTCATATATCTCACTGTGTGAGTATGCATTTGTGTGTGTGTGTGTGTGTGTGTGTGTGTGTGTGTGTGTGTGTGTGTGTGTGTGTGTGTGCAGACTGTCTTCTCTCACAGGCTGTGCTGATTGGATTCTGTCAGCCCATTCTTGCTGTGCATATTAATTAGGCAGAGAAGAGACCCACTGCGCCCTGGATCTCACTGCTCACTCGTCCTTCTGAGAGCGAATGAGAGCAAGAGAGAGGGACAGAGAGAGAGAGAGAGGAGTTGGTGTGAGGGAGAAAAAGAGAAGGAGGGAGGGAGGGAGGAATAGAAAAGCAGAGAAAAGGGGAGGGAGAGAAAAGCAAGACAGACAAAGTCAGAAACAGACTAAAGGTTGAGAAATGATCAGCATTCTCTTCTCTCTTCACGCCTGCAGGTGTCACTGCTGCACTGTAGGCCAGGGGGATTCCACAGCAATGCATCATGGGAAGCAGTCATGTTCTCCCCAGGTAAACCCTGCCGAGGAACAAGAGGGGGCAGGCTGGGGGGATGGAGCGAAAGCGTTTCCTGAGCACACGTACCGACACATCCCACGATCATAACACCAGTGACTCATGTCATTCTGCTACAAACGCTCACATCAACACTCACCTCAACGCTTCCTTCTAGTTCATTATCAAATGCAACCCTGGCATTTTGCCTGGAGAGTTAAGGACATATGGAATTAAGACAGTTAGAGTATCAGAGATGAGTCATTGGATATATTACACTTGTAACCTTTTGTGTGAGAGGGAGATAGTGACAAAGAAACAGACAGAGAGAAGGAGGCAGGGTAAAACGTGAAGGATTTTATAGAAAATGGAAGTATGTTTGGTGGTTTAGTGTTATGGTAGTTGGGTACTTTTGTAGTTTAGTTTTTTGGTGGTTTGGATGGTGCTGGTGTTGAATCCCGTTTCTGTCTCTTTTCCGTTAACCAAACAGAGGAAGTGTACCTGAAGAAACGTGGTGTACAGGCCACTCAGCCGTGCCGTCCGTGAGCAGCTCTTGTGCAAAATCCTCTTTAAACAGGGTGCTTAACAGAAGAGACTGCAGCGCGGAGAGAAGAGGAACGTCCATAAGAGCGTGAAACGCCTTCTCCTGCTCTTAATCTCGGATTAGCTCCTGGTTAAGAGGCAGTAAATTATAACAAATGAGCAGGCAAAAAAGTGAAATAGTTGGCATGAAAGTATGTGTGTGCCTTTTTCACCAGCATTTCACTGAGGCTCAGGGATGCTGTTGTGCCACTATACTGACGACTGTGAGACGCACCAAAATGAAATGCTCAACCATTCATGTGATAAGAACATGGACATATGACAGTCGCGATAGACTGCAAATAGCAGCAAATTGTCCGATTTAATTTGAAATGGGTTGACTCAGTATATTCATTGGTTGAATTCACTGGTAATTCACCTTTACTAAAGTATTTGAAAATTAATTTTAAGTTTAAATTAATTTAGTAAGAATATGTCAAAGATTTTTTTACACCCACCAATAACAAAGTTACAAGTTGCTTACATCACCTATTTTGACACCTATTCCGTCATGTGATTGGACGGGGGGGTATGTCCATATTATGCCATTGCAACCAATATATGCTACACAAGACCACGCTTCTGGCTTGTGAAACAGGAGTGAACTGGCTATTGGCTATCTGTCCACACACACGCTGCATGGATCACGCTTCATGGATGTTACATAAACACGTGAGCATGTCAGAAAAAGCAGGGGCACGGGCTGGGGGGGGATGAAAAGATAAATGTCACTGGAGAACTGTTTCCCATGTGAAGAAAGAGGGATTGTCGACAGAGCATTGGAATGATTAATGAGGCGCCGTCAGAGAGGTTTAGGAGGGAAAAACCAAAGGGAAGAGAGCAAGAGAATGAGAGACACACAGACAGACAGACAAAGAGAATTACAGACAAAGAAGAAAGGCCAAAACAATCTTCGAGTTGGAAATGTAATTTACATCAATTTTCTGAAGAAAGCCATAAGTGAAGAAAACACCAGAGTACAGAGAAAGCTCGTAAAGAATGTCAGATAGGGGAACCATGCTGAGAAGAAAAAAAAGTCCATAGACCTAAGACTACCTAAGAACATTACTCAGGGGAATCTGAACAGCACCCATCAGAGAAAAGGGAGTGCACAACAGAGCAAACTGTATAGAGATGACCATTAAGTGCACATACGCATGCACACACACACACAAACGCTGGATGGTATTTGTGATAATATTTCACTTCATATTTGCTTACTCCTTGAGAGTATATATCCCTGTGAACCCGGAAGGCAGCAAGCAGAATATAATATAGATTTTGTTGCAACTTTCTATTAGTGAAGCAAACCAAAATGTTGTCATGAAACAGTCGCTGCTTATCGTAAATGGCACCCTGGAGAAATGCTTCAGCTAACACACACCAGGTATACACTTTCATTGATGTCCACTGTTATATTGGGACACTTTGTATTGTATACAGCCTTTTGCCCTGTTACGCATTTACTCGTACAAGGAATCATCAGTGTAGACTGATGTAGGCTATCCATCACGCACGCGTGCACATAGAGAGCAAAGATATTGTGTCTTTGAACATTGACACTAACCCCTCATGTAGTATTTATCCCCCTGAAACACAGCACGATAAAACAAATCTCACCAGCAATCTGGGAGAAGGGAGAATCTTATCTGTGTGCATCCATCAAAGTTATGCGGAATTGCTTTAGGGAAGACCCACCCCTTTCAGCTTGTTTACTTTCACAACTTCTGTTTCTCTGTCCTTTTATCTCCTGTCATTTTCTTTCTCTTTTTCTTTATTCTCTTTTCTCGACCCACACTCGCTCCGCACAGTGGGCTCTTAAGGGCTCGACGTTCAACGCGACGGCGAGGCAGATCATACTAGAGGTCTCATTAATCATAGGTAGTCACATTACACGCAGCCCTGCGCGCCTTTGTGCTTTATGACGAGAACGCGGGCGGGACGAGAGCGCGCGTCCCAAAGTCGGCGCGCGTCCGACGGGTCATAACAGCACGCGCAGCCATCAATGATCCAAACAGTGCGACCTGAGCTGAAGTGACGGCTCCCTCTTCCGCCAAGATTAACCAGATGAGAGGTGAAAGCGAGCGGAGGATTTGAAACGTGGCTTACGCTATATGTAATCTGGCGCATGCAGGTTGCTTCGTTGCTTAGCAATACTGTCAGAACGGGTTTTATGGACTGGCTGTACCACATGGGTTGTGGCCTTAAACAATGCATGTGTAAACCATGTTTCACTGCGTTTGTTTATGTGCTGCTCCGACCACGGCCGCCGCTGGTAGCTCTCTTTAATATGGCTGGTGATGTACATCTGTATAGGCAAATGAAACCATCAATGCTCTAAAGGGTGCAGTAAAAGTGTAGCTCTGGAGTGAACATTCACGGTGCTCTCTCTCTCATCCTAAAATACATCAACATCCTGATCAGGTATGCTTTAGTGGTTATAAGGAGACCAAGCGTCTTATGCAGACACAATCTGGAACAAGCAAATAGTAAGACCTAGTCTACATAGTCAACTTAAAAGCTACCTCACAGGCAAGGATGATGTTGGTCAGGTCTAAATTCCCTTAGTAAAATTTGATGCCTTAATATGCCACATGGTCCTCCCAACTCCTCACGTAGACACTGGTGAATTGTATGTAAAGTTGAGCTTCACATGAGTGTAGAGGTTTCACCTACTAATCCTTTAAAGTGGATGTAATTTGTTTTACCTTAATTATTAATCAGTCTCATTAATTTTGAATCAGTCTCATTCAAATTATACCAGAACCACAACATTTAGTTCTCAAAGTAATTATTGGTTTGGTGTCTGAAGGATTTACCTATGACTCTGCTTCTATTGTGTGTGTGTGTGTGTGTGTGTATGAAGAAAGGGGAGGAGATTAATTGTGCCTGTGCTCGTGTGTGTGCTTGAGGAGGCGGGATTTGTTATCTCTGTTCTCCTATGGGTAACAAAGCAACTAAAATGGCGGCAACTTTAAACAGTAGAGCAGCGTGGCTGTATGTAAATGAGCTCAGCTGGTTTATTCTAACGTGGTCAGAACAAAGGGTAATGGCTTAAAAATGACTTAAAAATGGCTTTAAAAAATTAATGTGGTGTGTCTTGAGCCTGGGGAAGACTTAATAATTAACCAGTGCTGATAAAGACAGAGATCGCACGCACAGGGAATAGAACTTTGTATGAACAAATCTTGACGATTATCTAAACCAGGGATGGGCAACTGGCGGCCCGCGGGCCGTGTCCTCACTCAGTGCGGCCCGCAAATAGATCAATAAAAATTTAATAATTAAAAGAAAAAAAAAACCGATAGAGCAGGACTTTTTTTGTTCTCTCTCCCGTGTCAGTGTTGATCCTTGCCCGGTTATCCCACCCTGCGTGTCTGTTGTGCTGGTTTCCCTCTGTCTGCCACGCCCGTGTCGTTATTGTGTTCAGTTGTGTCTAGTTTAGTCCTGTGTACTTGTATCTCTGTGTTTCGCCCGCTGTCGGTTATTTATGGTTTGTTCGGTTTTGTGGATTATCTCTGCCATCGCTCTTCTGGTATTTTCCGTCTCCGTTGTGTTTCTCCGTTGTGAATGGCTCTCCTGTTACGATTCCTGCCTGTCCTGTTGACCACTTGGATGGCTCTCCCGTTTTGACCCGTGCCTGTACAAATGACTTAGCCTACGGAATTCCCCTTATTAAATCTCGCACTTCTCAGCGTTTGTGTCCGCCTCCTCGCTCCGCAGCGCGCTACACATTACAGTTCTTTGATATGAAGGTGTTCAAATTCCTTTTTGCACTTTTTTATTAAGCAAATATTTTGTCTTTGTTGCTTATTAAGGACATGTTAATGCATTTAAATGCAGAAAATAGATGCATGTTGGTGCAATAAACATACAAATCTGAATTCATTTAAAATGTGTTCTTATTGAGAATAATTTGTAGTGTCTTTCATATCCAATTATTTGAAGTGCGTGGTCATGTGGTCCTCCAATAATAGTGCTGAAAAAATTTTGGCCCTCTTTATCATGGAAGTTGCCCATCCCTGATCTAAACAAAGTTGAATGCAAACACTGATGAGGTCTTAGCTAAAACTTGGTTAAGTCTGCAGTTCAAATAACTATGCCCCACGTGTTGAGGATTCGTCATCCTCTCTGAATTCTCCTGGATTTAGGAGGGAATTTTGTCCTTGTTGAGAAAAAGTGACGTTGTCCAGGTTTCCTGGGAATCGTCCTTCTGGATATGGAGTCCAGGAATGTGAGTCTTGTCCATGGTTTAATGACACAGTCTGTGTGGCTGCGTTAGCAAGCTTGATGGAAGTAGTTTGGTGAATCTGTTGCCGTGGTAATGTTGATCAGTTGGTTGTTAGATTTACACTGTGACTCAGGCTTGTTAATTAAGTTATATGACTTTCAGCTGTTTTGCTGTTAGTCGTTCCAAATTTCGCAAGTTCTTAATAAAGAAACCCAGAGAGAGATGGTGGAGCCTCTCTTAAAAAGTTGTAACCTCATTGATGAGCAAACCAGAGAGAGAGATGGATGACTGATCAGGATATTTATACACCTGGATACCACGTACTTGAGACATGCTTTCTTCCATTGAAGCAAGCTTGTTCAATGTATTACCAGTGGTACTGCCACCTGCTGGTTTGGCATGGTACCTACATGAGTCTGGATCTCAATTAAAAGAAATCCTTAACTGTTCCCAACCGGAATACACTAACCTCTCAAAAATGGTTTCTGGACCATAGATTTTATTAATCTGTTCACAGTTTTTACTAACCTCCCAGTGATGGGCAAAGTATCATCACGTGATGTGTGTGTCTGGGTGCGGTACAGCTATGCCAGATTCAGTGCTGGAATGTGCAGATGAAGAACTTCTGAATTATTAATATCAACCTCAATCAAGACTCCTAATAATGAAAGCACAGATTCCTTTCCACCTCCAGAATCTGATGGACCTGCACATGCTCCTGAGCTAATGGTCCAAGCAATGACGCTGTTTCATCTTCACCATTATAAGCTTCCAGACTAGACTCATCCAGAAAGTGCTTGATAAACATCATACTGACCTCGTGGCTTGGGTCACCAATGCTGCAGCCTTGCCTTTTTAGTCATTCACCTGCAACATTCACTTGTTGAGCCTTATACAATAATCCACGGTGTCCTCACCCAACAGTGGAAATGTAGTCATGGCCAAATGAGAATGAAATGAGAATGGCACAAATTTTGGTTTTCACAAACTTTACTGCCTAGGGATTTATTTTTACCTTTTGTCGGATGTACATATGATATAATGAAATGGAATAAGCATTCCATGATTATTGACTAATCCATCCAGTTTAAACAAAGGCTCAATATATTCAGTACTGACTCTTCTTCATCAGGACATCTGGAATTCAACATGCTGGATATCAGCTTTTGGGCAAAATCTTGAGTGATTGCAACTGATTTTTGCTTAATCAGGGCTTAGAGTTGTTCAGGGTTCCTTGGTTTTTGTTTGTCCACCCTCCTTTTGAGGACTGACCACAGGTTCTCAATGGGATTGAGATCTGGGGAAGTTTCCTAGCCTTGGACCCAAAATGTCAATGTCATTCACTAAGTCACTAAGTCATTATCATTTTTGCCTTGTGACATGGTGCTCCATCATGCTGGGAAAACCATTGTTCATCTCCAGATTGCTCCTGGATTGTTGGGTGAAGTTGCTCTTGGAGGATATTTTGATAACATTCATTATTCATGAGAATGGTCTTAGGCAAAATTTTGGAGCAGTTGGGGTTAAGTGCGTTGCTCAACAGCACTTTTTAATGGCCTAGCTGTGAATCAAACCTACCCTACCCATGAAACCTACCCTACCCATCTTACAAGCAGCAATGTCCTTGCGTGTGAAACACTTTTGATGCAATGCATTGTTGACTGCATGTGTTTCCTTGGAGGTAACTGTGGTTGACAGAAGAAAGCTTGAAAGCACCACATCAGTCTGCTCTTCTAATCACCATGACAGAGTGATGTCAGCTGTCTTGTCCTCGTTAACCTTTTCTCCGGCGCTAATGAGATCATCACTGAAGTTGTGTTAGCAGGACATTTTGTAGATCTGAAATGCAGTCATTTTTGTGTTAAGGTCATTTTCATGACCTTATTGCAATTCATCTAATCATTCTTCACAAGGTAGAGTTTATACAAATTGCCATCATAAAAACAAGGGGCAGCAAGCTTTGTGAACACTAAAATGTGTACCATTCTCACAACTTTTGTATAATAGAAATCCGCCAAAGGCATGATAGACTTTTAGGCATGCTTGAATGTATAGACTCTAACTGGGCTGTAATTGATTTGCCCAGCTTTTCTGCAATCTGTATAATAAGAATATCTACGTCTGGGTTCTGTTCAACAAGGCTTGGCATAGTCTGGTCTGCATTAGTGTGGAAGGTATTACTGGCGTCCCTAATGTCATAACTTTCTGGCCTGGTGTACTTGCTTCTATGGGTTGATTGATAAACCCCCTCCCCATACCTAGGGTTAAGTGGCATTCCATAGAGCTAACATTATCACCCTCACCTGCCACAAAATATGTCCTGTCCTCCAAAATGTTTTCAAAAAACAGAAAGCCAAATACAAAATTCACAAATCACAGAGCAATCACACAGGGGAAAACCTCAGAGAAGCATTGCTCAAATGTGGAAAAACAAAATCAGCTTCACCCTATCTATCAATGCCCAGTTTATGACACAGTGCCAAAATGTACAATATATTGCCAAAAGTATTTACTCACCTTCCTTGACTCACATATGAGCTTAAGTGACATCCCATTCATAATCCATAGGGTTCAATATGATGTTGGTCCACCCTTTGCAGCTAGAACAGCTTCAACTCTTCTGGGAAGGCTGTCCACAAGATTTAAGAGTGTGATTCTTCCAGAAGCGCATTTGTGAGATCACATACTGATTTTGGACGAGAAGGCCTGGCTCTCAGCAAGGTTATAATAGTTTTAGATTTTTCATTATAGTTTAGTTTTTATTTCATTGTGACTTTTTTTTTCTAATTCAGTTAGTTTTAATTAGTTTTTAGAGCATGTTTGCTAGTTTTTATTAGTTTTAATAATTTTTTAAAGCTTAGTTTTAGTTTAGTTTTCATTAGTTCTAGTATTAGTTTTAGTTTTTTTTTTTTATATATTTTGGGTTATTTGTCAAGTGCAGGATTCAAAAAGTCCAAAGTAAATATTGTGTAATAAAAACTCATCAAAAGATACCATTTTTTAAAATGCATTCAATTACTGTTGAACAACCAACAGTCCATAAGATAGAAGCCTTAAGTGCAAAATGTGTAATATTGATGATGAAAAATGCCAGACTAAGACGGACACGAACATAGGAGCATAACCCTATTTTGATTCGCGTGAAAAGCTCAACTTTTTGAAGGCAATCGAGTAACACAGTCGTGTTGACATCCAGTCTCAACACATTAACTAGTGCATCCACCCACTTGCGGTTTTTCTGCATTAACTAACCAGCAGCTATTTGATCACTGGTGAAGATGGTCTATTACAGTTCTCCTTCCCGGTGCTACCTAGCCGGGATGGTGCTTCTCTTTCGGCGGAGCTACTTAAGAGTCTAGCTTGTCAAGGTACTGACAGTTAGCCCTCTTGTGTGAACTTTGAGATTCGTGGGGTTTTTCCTCTTGAGAACTACCCCATATATTTTATCACCCGTTTCCACTACAAGACATGTTTTTCTCGTAGTCATATTTTAAAAATCCCATACAGGACTCGCCGTTTTCTCCCAACTTTTGTTGTCGTAATTTTGCAGCTAGCATAGCGAGCAGGAGCTCTAAACAAGAGACGTGACGGACCATGAGGTGTCGTGGGCTTCTGCCAGCTAATATAAAACTAATAGTGAAAAAAATCGATCTCATATCAGTTCACAAGACTTATAAATAAACTGACAAACATGAAAACGAAGGGTATCTTATCTATAATTTCAGTACGTTTTAGTTAGTTTTCTAAACATGTAATATAGTTATAGTTAGTTATCGTTTTTTTCTTTTAATTACCGTTATTATTTATTTCAGTTAAGGAAAATGTTTTTTCAATATTAGTTTTCGTTTTTTCGTTCGTTTTCGTTAACGATTATAACCTTGGGTCTCAGTCTCCGCTTTAATTCATGCCAAAGGTGTTCTGTCGGGTTGAGAATACCACACCACACCTGACTCTGCTATCAATGTCATTATGGTCATTATTGATAGCATTATGTCATTATGGGCCTTGCTTTGGTGGGAGCATGGAATTGTCCAAAAAGTCTTGGTATGTTGAAGCATTCAGAGTTCCTTTCACTGGAACTAAGGGGTCAAGCCCAGCTCTTGAAAAACAACCCCACACCATAATCCCCCCTCCACCAAACTTTACACTTGGCACAGTGCAGTCAGACAAGTACCGTTCTCTTGGCAACCACCAAACCCAGACTCATCCTTCAGATTGCCAGATGGAGAAGCGTGATTCGTCACTCCAAAGAATGTGCCGCCTCTACTCTATAGTCCAGTAGCGGAGTGCTTTACACCACTGCATCCAGCGCTTTGCATTGCACTTGGTGATGTATGGCTTGGATGCAGCTGCTCGACCATGGAAACCCATTCCATGAAGCTCTCTGCACACTGTTCTTGATCTAATCTGAAGGCCACATGATGTTTGGATGTCTGTAGTGATTGACTCTGCAGAAAGTTGGCAACCTCTTCACACTATGCACTTCAGCATCCGCTGACTCCGCTCTGTCAGATTGCGTGGCCTAACACTTGTGGCTGAGTTGCTGTCATTCCAAACACTTCCATTTTCTTATAATACAGCTAACAGTTGACTGTGGAATATTTAGGAGTGAGGAAATTTCACGACTGGATTTGTTGCACAGGTGGCATCCTATCACAGTTCCACACTGTAATTCACTGAGCTCCTGAGAGCGACCCATTCTTTCACAAACATGCGTAAAAACATGCATGCCAAGGTGTTAAATTTGATACACATGTGGCCATGGAAGTAATTGGAACACCTGATTCTGATAATTTGGATGGGTGAGTGAATACTTGGCAGTATAGTGTACATCACTCAGTCCTCTCAATCACCAGAATAGTCCTTAAGAAAACCAGAGAACAGCATTCCTCTGTGAGTGAGCTAACATTGATCTTTAATCTGCTGAAGAGGTCACGGCACCATTGTTACCATGTTTGGTTGCTGTGTGTTCAGTATGTGCTGAACATTCACTGTGCTCTCTCTCATACAGGTGGGTTATTAGCCCCTCTCTCACAGACTGAGAGTGCTTTAAAAATTACAAAATGACATTTCTTAAAGAAATAGTACACAATTATAACACTTAAAAATGAATCCCCTGCACATGTGAAATATATGTTTAATATATTTCTAACATAAAACATGTTTTTATGAGTGTCCGGATTTGGTGTAATTTTAAACAACAGCAGCTCACTTTACCCTCACCTCACAAGGATAACAACTGGAGTGTCTGCGATCAGTTGATTTAAAAGAAAAATCTAATTAATTGATATTGATTTATTAAACCAATCTAATCTAGCACAGTGCAGTTCTTAAGAGATCATCTAGGTCCCCCCCCCCCCCCCCCCCCCCCAATTGGAAGTTATCCAATTGCAGTTTAAACACTCACTTTTTTGGCCATGAAACAAGCATTTGTCTTACCGGCTATGGCACATACTCTAAAGAACAACACTGAATACAGAATAACAGCATATAATTAGTATTTACAAATAATGGTGGGCTTGCAGATTCTAGGCAGCACGAGGCAGGGTCATGCATGATCCATTAACATTTGCTGAGCTCAATGCTAATGTTAAGTGTGGTGGTGTTCAAGCTTTGTTAGGTGCTAACTGGCAAGAGTCCCCCTGCAGAGGCAGAGAGGGATGGAGGTGATACCATGGCCTACATCTTCCATTAAAGGGCTAAAGCACCTGAAATTATCCTCAGTGTTTACAGAATAATGGAGAAGTGCCTTCTGTTGTCAATGGTGATACAATGTGTCTGTGTGCATTGTTCTAGTAGGCATGCATGTGGGGAAAGTGTGTGTGTGTTGTGTTTTAATAGCAGTAGAGCGTGTGTGTGTGTGTGTGTGTGTGTGTGTGTGTGTGTGTGTGTGTGTGTGTGAGATATGGTTTTTACTAAAGATTCTTTATTATCCACTCTCGGGGGGCGTTAATGTGCCATGAAATCTGAACTTGAATCCGAGCTCAGGCCCCCCCCTAAAAGAGGGCTCTGTCTGTGCACGTGAGGCAGGCAGCTCTAATTGGATTGATCTGCTCTATTGATAAAGGCTAATGCATGTCAGGAAGTGGATTCCTTTTGTGTCTTTCATTTATGCATGTCTGCACACTATAATAGCTCCACTAAGAAAAAACAAAGCCGTAATCTGAGTCATGGTATGATCCTTCACATGACTGCGATTCCTCTCTGATCCAGGATGGCTGGCGAAGGGGATTCAGTGAGGTCTAAACTCTCACGACTGAGAGTGAGTGAGTCAACCTTCTTCTCTTTTCTGAACCATTCCCGGAATTCAGCCCTCGTTCACACCAGAGAGGAAGTACAAAACACTATTGACTGTGGTCTCATGAAATATGCATCCAGATTATTAGGATTCAACTTTGCTTTGGACTTCATTCATTCCCTTGCCTAATTCGAATCTCTTCCCAGCAGGTGAAATTTATACTTTCAGCAGTAGTATCTGAAATGTTGCATCTGGGTGATCGATCTCCAGCTTCCTCTTGGCTTTAAATGGGGTGTTTATTCTGGAGCTCTGCCCTTCTAGTTGGTGGTCTGATTGGTGCCTCATCTATATATAGGTAGTATTAATGTTGTCCCAAGTAAGACGCCAGTGAATATAACAATAGCTCTACCGTTCAGGTCATTTTTGAATACATACTTAGAAGTAGAAATTTGACTGCCAATAGCATTAATATATAAATAAATACAGCCAGCTTTTGTTCCACTAAGTTTCTCCCAGAAAGACTCATTGTATTCCAAAAGAATTTTCAAGTATTTGCTGTATTTTTGAGTACCTGCCAAAATGTTACGGTTATCCTTTAAGTTTCTTTCACGCCTGCATGACTAATGCTTGTGGCATCTCCCGGTGTGCTGGGGCATATACATGGATTATGGTGGAGTAACGTATCAATGGGGCGGGTGTGACTCAAACGCAAGTTTTAGTATAATATATTAAATAAAACAGACACCGAATAGAACAAAGGAAAACAACTAGGTAGAAGGGAATATACACTAAAAGGAGAAAGACAACACAGCAACATGCCACTACATGAAGGGGCGGCACGGTGGTGTGGTGGTTAGCACTGTCGCCTCACAGCAAGGCGGTCTGGGTTCGATTCTTGGTCTGGGCTGTTCTGTGTGGAGTTTGCATGTTCTCCCTGTGCCTGCGTGGGTTTCCTCCGGGTACTCCGGTTTCCTCCCACAGTCCAAAGACATGCGTGTTAGGTTTGATCACTTTAAAATTGCCCGTAGGTGTAAGTGCGTGCGTGCGTGTGTGTTGGCCATGCAGTGGACTGGCGACCTGCCCATGGTGTACCCTGCCTTCGCCCGGATTGGCTCCAGCCCCCCCGTGACCCCGACTAGCGGGATTAAGCGGTTCAGATAATGGATGGATGGACGGACATACATGACAACCACGAAAGCATTCCTCAAACATAACAGGACAGGTGAACTGAACGAACATAAAGTCTTATAACACTCCTAGGAATATGACACGAACACTGCAACTAAACATAAAACACTTCTATCGTGAGGAAGGAGTGATGGACGCGTTAACTGAAAGCATAACACCAAGAATGAAACAACCAGGATAGGGAATAATAGATCGGGGAATAATAGATGACCAAACTGACAGTGGATGTATCACGGGCAAGAAGAAACATGGACAAACAGAACAAACCAACTGGAACACGGGAAGAGCAGGATTAGCAGATACGGAAGGAACAGAGCACAGGAGAACTGGATCATCTTACAGACACGATGATGATCGACAACGAGGGCTAAAACAGAGGGGATTAAAAACACTGAAACAGGGAGGAGAAATGAGATGCAGGTGGAAACACTGAGGACAGGGGCATGACAGACAGAAGAGAAACCAAGGAAACGGGAAAACAAGGCGGGGCTAGGGCAGACAACACGGGACTGGGAAGGAGGGTGGAGCTGGACGTGAGCTGGACGTGACAGGTGGAGTTCAGTGGGGGCTCAGGTAATGGGGAAACCCCACACGAATTTCACTCTAGAAGAACAGATTCTGGAATGATGTTACAGAAATAGGAATAGTGTTAACATTGTATAGTGTGCAAAGAGGGTTTTTTTTCCAGTGTAATGCTGTCTTGCTCTTCCATCAGTCCTCTGTCTTGCTCTGCTGTCAGTGCTTCTATCCACATCAAAATAGCACCTTTTGTCTTTTCCACAGGCTTTTCTTAGTATTTTCTGTATTCCACCACCATTTCATGTCATACTTGCAATGCAGTTCTTTGTGTTTCACTGTGTCTGTCAAACTGAGGTCATGGATGAGAAAGATTGTTTACCCTACTGAATTAGACTGCAGTGGTCAGATTTGGGAAGTATATCTTGGTGTGATTATATTTCTTTAAAGCATGAGTGCTTTCTTTGCTGGTAATGTGTAATATGTTGTCCTCGAGGTGTTGGCAATTAACCTACTCATGTATATCTGTTTTCCATAAGATGTTTTATAAGTTGAGTTTATAATTTCCAAATTTAATCTTGCAATTATGCTGGAATGGATAGAAGTATTATTTTGAACCTGGCAAACAGCCTTTTAATTATCATTTTAATTATAATACTCTATAATGCCCCCAAAATGTCATCATAGTAAAGGGAAGGAAAGCAGAGTAAGAACTCCCCAAGCTAAAAGACTTATCTTAAGAGTTTCACTTTTATTCAGAAAGCCAAAGAGTGTGAGAAACATCACTTCTCTGTGTGTGTTTGTGAGTGTTTCGGATCATGGTGCTCCCCAGCAGTTCCATCCTGGATGTCAGTTGGAACGTTTAGTCCAGGATTGGTGGAGAGGAACCTGCCAAATTAACCAAGCTGCTCAAATGTGCATGTGTGCATGGTATCAGTTCATTAATCGTGTGTGAGCAATCGTTTCCCCTCTCAACTTAGAAACATTTCTACCCCTTCCTCTCTTTTTTATTTGCTTCTTTCCTTCACTCATCCTCCTGTTTGAATTTTCATCCTCCCTCAGCACTCCCTCCGCCTTTGTTCTCATTCCGTTTAATCCGCTTTTCCAGTTGGCGTGCCAGTGTTTCCCTGGTTTTCCCCTGCGGAGCGACGCTGGATTAGAACCTGGCAACCCGACGCTCTCGCCCATTCCAGAGCCCTTGATTGCTCATTGTGGTTTTGTTCCCTTGTTTGTTTATTTGTTTTCCCATTTTATTCCAGCCCCCCAACACTCTGATCCTCTCCAACGGTACTGAAACAATCCCGTTATGGGAGCCCCAGTGTTGGAGTTGTTCAAAAGAAGAGACATAGTGCTATAGAGGAGAGCTGAGCTCTGGAAGGGCGTTACGCTGTTCTGAAAGCTCGGCGTAATCGCCTTTGTACCCGGTTCAACCTCCCACCCCTACTCTCCTCTGATAGGTTTTCACTCTCACTTTGATTCTAATCAGACGTAGTTAAGAGCATTCTGATTTAATAAGCCCACTGTGATAAATATCTGATTGACGCTAGCCTTGCGAAGACACTCGGCAGTCTGGGAGAGATGCCATCTCTGATTACAATCTACAGGTGCTACGTTTGTCGACGCCGTCGCCTGCTGTTGGGTAATGCAATCCCTCTGGCTCCTAATGAGCTTGTTCTCCATATGCCCCACCGTGGGGAAAAATAAATAAATAAAACAAAAGTAAAAAAGAAAGACTTCCTCGAGCTAGGAGATCAATTATCCAGTCGTTCAGATGTCTGGCAGGAAGTGAAACAAATGAGCTGGCGGAGCCCGAGATCGCTTAAATGCAGGACTGATGAGTAACGATTACCAGACTTCTGCCCCTCCTCGCACAACTCTGACCCACTGTGCCAATCTGCTCATGTGGCCAGAAGTGCTGCATTTTGTACATGACCTTGCAGACGAAGGGTCCTGTTTTTCACATACTGACAGATTGCAAGCTACTGTATTAGCATGTGCTTGACGGCAGACAGATCGAAGCCCTGGGCTCTCTGATTGCTTTGGCAGTGAATGGGGGGGACATCAGAAGCTAAAGACATAATGGATGATGCTAATGAGAGGCTGGTGGCAGCTGAGTGACAGATCTTCTGAGCAAATGAAAGCCTGTACACAGCCCTCTTTTATCACGCCCTCCTGCACCCTTGTGTGGAGTGATCATTAGTGTTAGGCTTGTGTGGGTTTGATCTGTCCGTGGTTTGTGCGAAACTTATAGATGAGGAAAAGAGCACAGATGGTACATGAGTAGCTTATTAATGCTAATTAACGACCACATACCTTGCATTATTTATTTGTTTCTCTCTCTCTCTCTCTTTCTGTCCCCAAACAGGCAAAATGCAGTTTACCTGATGCACAAAGTCTTGTGATTGTTAAAATAGGGTGCAGCATTAAGAACCACAATGGCCGGCCAGAGTGGTGGGTAGTCTTGCAGTCCTGTAGTGCTGTAGTGCTGTAGTGCTGTAGTTCTGCAGTCCTGTAGTGCTGTAGTCCTGCAGTCCTGTAGTGACCGGTGTCGGCCAGAGGAGGATGGGTTCCCCCCCTGAGTCTTGGTTCCTCTCAAGGTTTTTTCCTCATGCAAAAAACTAGGGAGTTTTTCCTTGCCACTGTTGCCTTTGGCTTGCTCACTGGGGGCTAGGACTCGGCACTTGTAAAGCTGCTTTGTGACAACAACTGTTGTAAAAAGCGCTATATAAATAAAATTTGATTGATTGATTGATTGATAGTGCTGTAGTCCTGTGGTGCTGTAGTTCTGTAGTCCTCTAGTACTGTAGTCCTGTAGTCCTGTGGTCCTTTAGTCCTTTAGTCCTGCCTCTACTACTCCTGTCTAGCACAGTACGTTCAGTAGTGATCCTGATGAGAGCCTGATTTTCCTGCACTCAGTATTTATCAAAGGAGATCCAGTATGCACATATTACCTTATCTGAACATGGATCAACGAAGAAAAGCAAAGGAAAAAGACCAGTGCAGCGTAGTACAGAACACACACACTTTCTTAACGGATGCATTAAAGACCTTTAAGTGTTATTATAATAAATATACCATCTTACATACTATTACATAAATTTACCACTGAGGTGATATATTATTACATATACTACTGAGGTGATACACTATTATATAAATATACGACAGAGGCAATTTTCTATATTAATATACTACAGAGGTGACATTTTATACTTTTGAAATATTATACTGTATAAATATACTGCTGAGGTGATATACCATTGTATAAATATAAATAATGAAAATATAAACTACTGAGATATGTGCTGCTGTTGCTGCCAGTTTCTCCTTTTGCGTCATACCTCTTTAGCATGTCTAGGCTACTTTTCAAATCATCAGTCTGGAGAGGGAGGGAAACACACACACACACAAAGAGAGAGAGAGAGAGAGAGAGAGTTATCCTTTAAATCCCAATCTTTACACCGTCTGTGCCGCTAGGTCACAGCAGTGCACATGCTCAGCGGTGTGCAGGCAGGTCGGTATCCTCCTCTCACGAGTATACTCTCGCATCGTTCTCACAGAGCCACTCATGTGTTGTGGCAGAGTTATTACAGAACTCCTTCTCTTTCAGATCTACACCATCAGGCCCTCAGAGGTGCGAAGACTGAGATGACCACCTCTTTCTGGCACACGACAGCAGTCGAACCAAATCAAAACAACATGACGGGCGCGCCAGGAAAAATCCATTTCTTACAACAAGAGGATTAGCCCGTGCGATTTAATACAGCCGCGTATACTTATGTATGTCATAAATATGTCATGCGCCACACGGCTGCTCCATCAACCCCGCGAGTGCGAGCTCACTGATTCTGGTATGGGGCACCAAAGCTGCTTTGTTAAACTCACCTGCAGTGACCTCAGCTGCATGCAAATTACCTGATAAAAATGCATCGGCGCATGCTAACAGCACTAAAGCAAAGACAGTCTACGTGGTTCTGAGGACTAGGAAAAATTCGCTTCCTGGGTCTCTGCCATCAGAATAATGCTGGTAAAATGACGCCTGTTTCTACTAAGTTAACCCTAAATGAATGCTGTCATTTTAATTGACAAGTAACATTTTCGGAAGAGGACTTCTAGCAAGTGTTC
The DNA here is from genome assembly GCF_052324685.1 of Brachyhypopomus gauderio. Classification (NCBI taxonomy): domain Eukaryota; kingdom Metazoa; phylum Chordata; class Actinopteri; order Gymnotiformes; family Hypopomidae; genus Brachyhypopomus; species Brachyhypopomus gauderio. Next base: position 17,537,026 of record NC_135212.1, read on the forward strand.
CAGGGTTTTTGGTAATTCGCTGTAACTCCACTTGAGCTGCTTTAAGCTCCTCAGAGCTCTCCACCGCCTGAGAGACAGATGCATAGGTGAATGTGTGGAATAGTGGATGGGCAGACATGAACAGCAGGACGCATGTCTTCATAGAAATATTCATCAAGTAACAGATCAAAAGATTTATTACAGACAGTTCAGGAGACAGGAAAACACATAGACAAATAGAAAAACAGGAAACACAGGCGAGCTCGGACTGTACAAACAAAACTAGCGACTTTGTAGGGCGTAGTGCAGCACTGACGAAGGTAAAGCCAAACGTCTAATTTACCATGTGACCTGTCTGATTAGGGTCATCTGTCTCATTACATTTACATCCCACTGTTTACTGAGCCATAGGAGACTCCTTTTCTTGACTGACAGTGAATGATAATAAAGAATCTTCGATCTTTAGAAGTAACTCTTCCACGTCTCCCATGCTGCAAGAAGACGCTGTCACACAGGCTGTCCTCTAAAATTCGTTCGGTTTGTTCAGAAGCATCAAATTGGGCATAACCATCTCTATCCCCCTCTAGATAACTCCCATTCAAACCACTGACAGCCCGTCTCAAAACCGTTTTCCGCAGTACTTTTCGATATACGCATGTACCGATTTTCAATCTAATGTGCACCATTGTTGTCTCACCATCCCTGATTGGCTGTAATAGGCCAGGCTGTCATTCTTCCTCGCCGCTGAAACATTATTGGTTCCCATCAGCCCCAGGTCAGGCATTGTTGAAGCAACGAGTGTCTTTTTTTTTTTTTTAATAAGCTTCCTCTTTATTATCTGATAATCCCATTCAGACGTGGCCAGTGTGGAGAAACAGGCAAAACAGTGAAGAATCACTACACAGCCCCCTTCAACACTCTTTCATGAAATTTCAAAAGCGATTGAACTGTTCTGTGAAGGGAGGGAGACACAGACACAGGACGTATTGTGTACTGTGAGGTTCTGTCTCCCCCCTTTTATGGCAAAATAACCTGCGTTACCAAGATCCTCTATGATGATAGTGGCAAGCCTGTCCACAAATGTGGCTGTTACTGGTGTTCTACGCACCACTGGGACCTGCCACGCGCACCCAGAGGAGAGTTCGGAAGGTGTGCTGTTACCAGGTGGTGGTAACGACCTGCCCTTTTGGTTGGGGTCAGTAACGCCACACCTCCCACTCGAGCGGCGCTCCAGAGGGGAGGGACCAAAGCGGTCGGAGCAGGTGAAGGTCAGACATCCTGGCACGTATCACTGGAGCTGAGTCAGGCGTGATGGGCCTGCGTGTCTCCTGCCTGCTCCACTCTCAGTGTGCTCCTCAATAATTCACCTGCCTCTCTTAGTATCAGGGGAGCAATCTGACCAGCTTGTAATGCCAGCAAAACAAACTGTGTGTGTGTGTGTGTGTGTGTGTGTGTGTCTGTGTGTGTGTGTGTGTGTGTGTGTGTGTGTGTGTGTGTGTGTGTATGTGTGTGTGTGTGTGTGTGTGTGTGTGTGTGTGTTTGTGTGTGTGTGTATGTGTGCATGCATGTGTGTGCGCTTGTGAGCATTTTACAGCCAAGGAAACCCTAAACCTGCAAACATACATCTTTATTTATCTAGTAGCTTTTTCATGACCTGTGAACAGTTTCAGAGTATTTGTTGTACATCACACACATTAATTCAGTCAACAGGCACACTAATAGATGCATATAGACACACACCACTCTCTCTCTCTCTCTCTCTCACACACACACACACACACACACACACAGTTTGTATCACTGGCAATCAAGCCATTCTCTTTTTATGACTCTGCATGTTTGTAGATATTATATAGCACCTTCTGGTCTTTCTGCTGGATCATATACGGTAGTTTCCCAAAGTTAGAGTACCACGCTGCTCCTGGGCAAACAACCATAACATGGCACCTAAAATCAAAGCAGAATCACATCTAAAACCCAGTCGGGGGTAAAATGGCTGCTCTTCCTCCGCTGCTGCTCAGGGTCTCCACATCTCTGGCTGTTGTGCAGTGGTGCAGTTGAAATTGCTGGTGTGCAGAGACCGCAGTGCCGAGGACACTGTAGCTGTTGGACCCGACACGCCGGCCCATGAACGCCCTGAGCATTCCACCAGGACATGGACCACTGAACACAACTGAACGAGTTCTCTCCATCTCTAAAGACCAGGGGGCAGAGAAAGATTTCACAGCTGAAAATGAGGCAGTCGGCTAAGTCCGATGCACTTATCTCTATTTAAGCATATATGGTCTGTTTTTGTACATTATAAACCTGTGCTGATGGTAAGTCAGATCATGAATGTATGTAAAGACATCTATGAGCAGCATAGCGTATGAAAGAGAGACGGAGAGAAAGAGAGAGAGAGGATGGAGAGCACAGAGGAGAAGTATGATTTCAGGCATAAGAAACCATGCTGTAGGGAGTGTGAAGTCTACAAAGGCAAAGCCCCTCCCCCACTCCGCTCGTGTTTTGCCAGAGAAGTTGATGTAGGTGGTTAAATTTTGGCCTACGTGCGGCTCTTTGATGGCTGGCTACCTGCCCTCTGCTCAGCAGGTAAAATCCACAGGAGCTTTAAAGAGTTAGCTAATGCAGATAGACAGCAGTACCCTCCTGTCTGTCTCTCACAAATACATATTCTCCATCTATCTGTCTGTCTTTCTCTCTCTTTCCCCTTCTCCCTTTCTCTTATCCCTCCACCCTCTCTCTTTGAATCAAAGGAAGAGTAATGTCTTGGGTGCCAGCGCCTGTCAGTTCCCTGCACTCCTGTTCTCTCTCTCTCTCAGTTATCCATGCCACAAGATTTGACACTTTTTGTTCAACATGGTTTCCCTGGATTTGGCTCCTTCTCTTTGCAGTGAAACCTCTGTCCTGTAAGCACTGACAAAGAATGTTCACATTGGGCGTCTGTCTGCAGATCTAATGACCATGCCAAGTTTATTCAGGAGTCTTGAAAGCGTGCTTAGATTAAACGATAATAAATGGCTCCATATCTTACATAAATCCGCATGCTGTTTACATTCATTAGTACTATTTCCATTTTCTGAATATGTAAAGGCTTCTAATGCACTCCGGCTGGCAAGAGGCTTCACTTCCACTTCCCTCATTCACCCATCTCTCTCTCTCTCTCTCTCTCTCTCTCTCTCTTTCTGCCCTCTGTCTCTCTCACGCACGCACCCATTCTTCAAAGAGGATGAGTAAAGTGGGAAAAAAGGGAATTATTTTTGGACATCCTCTCATACGCACCGCCAAGCCTCAATCTGTTCTCCGTGCCGGAGTAATGAACAAATCAACACGCCTCACCTCAGTTTCGTGGGACGGCCCCATGACCCTCGCATGGAAGCACAGAGGAGAGGTGCCATCTGTCACCTTGTGGGCAGGAGCGGTCCTGTCCACGCTCTCAGTGAGCACGCAGGTATCACCCTGCTCCCAGACACCCTCAGACTCACTTCAGGCCACCTGGCTGCGTCTGATGCGTTTCCTGCGGAGCCAAACAGCTGGGCGATTCGTCAACAGGACAGAAATGTCATAAATGTCTCGTTAACAAGCGGGCGTGTTGTGGCAAGTTGTCTTGCCTAATTCCTAAATGCCAGACACACCCGAGGGCTAAGAGACAGCTAAAAGACGAGGCCATAATCAGGGTCTGAGGGTGACCACACCCAAATAAAGTTGTGTGGAACGTCCTTTGCATAGTGTGTGCTGAGTTTTAGATCTACCATGCCAGCAATCTCACCCTTCAGGTCTTGGGGACTTTTGAAAATACATCTGACATTTCAAATCTGCTGAGTTGAGATCTTTGGTAATTCAACAAGAGGAAGACAGGAAAAAAAACTTCAAAGTGTGTGTCCTAACATTTAGTATGAGGATAGTAGTAATATGTTTCATCACTTATCCAATTACATGTGTGAGGGAAACTAATCTGAGACTCCATTAAAACAAGAGACCTGGCAGTATAAGGTTAAACAATGGCAAATTACATTAGTCCCTACAAGCCGCTGCTTTATCTGAGCGATGGCAGTATTGCTTCATTGGCAAATGACAAGACTTTTACATGGCTAGACTTTACAATTACTCACTCTAGTTATGTATTTATTATTAAAACAATAAATAAAATGTAAGTAAACAATAATAAATATTCATTGTTATTATTAATGTTAATGCTGGCTTTGTGACTGGCTATCTTTGGGACCTTGAGTCATTGATAGTTTTTCCAGGGTTAGGCATTTTGTGTCACACACACAAGTCATCTTTAATGGTAGACGGGGAGTTGTGTTTGGGGTGTGGTCTTCTTTGCATAAGCACGGGTAGAAGAAGGTGAACTAGACGGAACCTGCCACTTTGAACCCACCGAGTATTCTTCTGAGAGGATGATGTATGTCTGTGATCTCCCCGTGTCTGTGTGTGTTTCCTCCAGGGTCTCTGGATTCTTCCCACAGTCCTAAAGCATACAGGTGAGGTAAGAATTTGCTACCCTAAAAAAAATTGTCCTGCTGTGAATGTGTATCTGAATTACTGTATACCTGCCTGCCCAGTGATGGACGGTGCTCTGTCCTGTTGTCCTCTCTCCCCTTCCTGCACCAGACGCAGTCCTCTAGGGGGCACTGTGGTTTCCTGCTGAGAGAACGCAGTGTGGCGTTGGCTGCCACTGGTGTGTTGAATAGATCTAAATCATTGTGCAGTGTGTTTATTTTAGTGTCCTTGGATATTGAGAAAGGCTCTATATAAGTGACCAGTATAAGTTCTATTTCTCAATATCACATAAGTATTTGATGTCATACAACTATTTGATAGAAGTGAGCTCCATGAAGAGCCTCGTTTTTCTGCTGGTCTTCCTGCTGGTATTCCTGATGGTCATCCATCTGGTCTCCCTGCTGGTATTATTGCTGGTGTTCCCAGTTCAACTGTCTGTCTGGTTTTGCTTTCTCTCCCTCTCCTCCTACGTTGATCCCTGGTTAAGAGCCTCAGCTCTTTGCTCACCCTTTTCCTTTAATTTCCCCTGAATGTAATTTCCTCTAATCTTTTCATCCCTCTGTCTCAGAAAAAAAACTTCTTACTTGAGGATGAAAGTGACAGGGACTAGGTCCTAAACCTACTCTTCCACCCTTATTCTCTCTCTCCCCCCCCCCCCTATGCCTCTCAGGCACCCACCCTTTAACTCCTCATAGACTACTTTCTCTACTTTTTCTTTGACAGTTTTAGGAATGCCTCCTCTAAATGTTTTAAAGATTGTGAGAGCTGATAGTTACTTGCTATTGGTTGTAATTGGTTTTCGTTTCTCTTGTATGCTGCTGAAACATCCTAAGTGCTCTTAGACAAAGCTACGTGCTGTTTATCATCATCTCTAAAAAGACTGATTTTAAAATGCATACATATAAATAAGAATAAACTAGTAATTGGTTTTCATTGGTTTTGTGTGTGTGTGTGTGTGTGTGTGTGTGTGTGTGTGTGTGTGTGAGTGTGCGTAATGAAGCTGGGATGTGTTTTACTGTCTTGTCAATGTATGTGTATAGCAAAAAACAGAAACACAGTCATATGTTTGACAGAAAGCACTGATTAAGCGCAAATCTGACTGGACTGATTTAGAAATAATATTACAAACCATTCAGTAAACCTCATGTTGTGAATAGGCCATACACACGCATGCATACACACACACACACACACACAGTAGGAAAGAACAGAGAGTGCTTTGGCTAGAGTGAAGGGTTGTTTCTGGCCTTGATGGGAGTGTGAGCACGACTGTGGCTGAGAGGAACTTGAACTCACTAAACTTCACTTAGGCTACTGCAGTTGACCAGTTCTGAACATTTAGACTAAGTAATACTGGACATTTTGCCATCATTTATTTGTAGAACTCGAAATACAGCATAAAATCCAACGCAGAAGGAAAGCAACAGTAATTTTAATTCCCTTATTTTTGCAGAAAAAACTATAAATCACCTATATTTGTTGTAATGGGAGGCAAAGGCAGGATACCAAGGTGATCAATTTAAAAAACAAAGCAACACATAAGAGAAACAACAGGACAAACAAATCAAAGAGTAAAAATAACACAGAGCACAGACACCTAAATACACAAATGTTAACAAGACACACACACCTAAAAACACAAACGTTAACAAGGTACGCATGCAACACATAACGTTAATGAGACAAGGGACGGGTCAAATGAAAAACACACACACGGGCAAATAAACATATGATGTAGATGCAGATGAGTAATCAGCTATAAATCTTTCTGTATGCTGAAGTAGATTTTGTGTTTTCCAAACAGCTTCTACTTCATTGGCTTTGCCCTGTGAAGGACTGGCCCTGTGAAGGTCTGGCCCTGTGAAGGTCTGGCCCTGTGAAGGACTGGCCCTGTGAAGGTCTGGCCCTGTGAATGACTGGCCCTGTGAATGACTGGCCCTGTGAATGACTGGCCCTGTGAATGACTGGCCCTGTGAAGGACTGCCCCTGTGAAGGACTGGCATCCTGTCCTGGTCTGGATCACCTTGCGCCCGGTGCTGGACAGATAGTTTCAGGCCACCCGCGATCCTAGAATTGGATTAAGCGGTTTAGAAGATGAACGAATGAATGGTTCATTGGCTCACAGTGCACCCAGTCTGAAACATCTTGGATCATCTACGACAGGAACGCCTAATTCTGCTCTTGGAGATCCACCGCCCTGCAGGGTTTAGTTCCAGCCGTAATGTAACACACCTGATCTTGTTCACCGAGGCCTTCAGTAGTGTCTGAGGATTAGACAGATTAGTGGCAAACATCCTGGAACTAAACTCCACAGGATGGTGGTGCTGCAGTACAGCATATGAAGGCATTCCTCAATGGAAAGTTTGTGGTGTTTGAAGCAGAGCTGAGCACTTGTGAGGTTTCGCGGGGGAAGCCCTAGAGAAGTGTAGGAGCAGTTATGAAGGCCACTGAAGGACTTCGGCAATGAGGGTGTTTGGGCTTGTTCTTTAAGAGAAATGGTCAGAATTAAGGATAATTGGAAGCAAGGGACCCAGCCTACAGCTGTGACAGTGTTGTTTTGCAATCTAGGCCACTTTACATGGTCTGACATAAAGACTCAAAAACAGACGGAATGGTTACAGAGATAATAAGAGACTACTCCCCAAAACTGCTAAGTAGAGTTCAGGGATGTGTTTTATAGACATGTTAATAAAAGATACACCATGCTTAGAAAATGAATTTTCTAGCTCCATGGAGCACACCCTTTCAGTCCACACAGTGATCATTTCAGTTGTTATTTTTTAAGTTTGGTATAACTTCTTCCCAGAAACTGATAAGAAACCTGGACTTGTTTGTGTGTGCCAGAGCTCTGGCGTGATGGCTTATGCTGCTTCTTGCCTACAGATCATCAGTAACATTTAGTGGGAAGTGTCAATGTAATTTTAATGGCCAGCCACTATTTCTGGCCCGGCCCCTTCTGGTAAAGCCTGACACATCCCCCATTTGGTTGCTACTGGAAACCATGTCAAGATAATCGCCAATGCCCCAGGAACCCTATGGCCTAGCCCAACTAGCCTAGTGTTGTTTCTCTGCACTGATGACCAGAATCTGCTATTACCTCATGTTCCTGATGCTTCTATTCTGGCTAATGGTTCTGTTATTCAATGAGCAGAGCTGGAATCACCTCTGATAGCAGAACGGCAACTGTGTCGTCTGCATTGTGATGAATCTCAGTGAAACAAAGGGACTTGATTTAGGCCATAAAGTGTGAAAGTGTGGCCATGATTACAATGAAGGGGGCAGGCAGGGCTTCCATTGTTCAGTCTGCTCATGATTAGCCTGGTGTCTCTCCTCGGGCATCTGACACATAAGCTGCCAAACAGAAAAAAACAGGTAATGTCAAACTGGCTTGTAATTATTGAAATAGGGAAGGTGATTTTGTGCAGTGTTCTGGTCCTGTGTCACTGTCCAAGGTGCTGATCACACATATAGATATATGCAGAAAATCACATAATCATCTGGGCTACCACCAAAGCAGACTAGCACTAATTACAGTCAGTAATTCTATAGAGCTAAGTTTAATTGCCCACTTGAATTCTGTGTGATTTGTTATTATGAGGCAGCTTTGCTGGCAGTTATTAGACTGTGTCATGTAGGATACTGCAGTAGTGTTGCTAACATTAGACTGTGTCATGTAGGATACTGCAGTGGTGCTGCTAACATTAGACTGTGTCATGTAGGATACTGCAGTGGTGCTGCTAACATTCGACTGTGTCATGTAGGATACTGCAGTGGTGCTGCTAACATTAGACTGTGTCATGTAGGATACTGCAGTGGTGCTGCTAACATTAGACTGTGTCATGTAGGATACTGCAGTGGTGTTGCTAACATTAGACTGTGTCATGTAGGCTACTACAATGGTGTTGCTAACATTAGACTGTGTCATGTAGAATACTACAGTGGTACTGTTAAAATTAGCCTCTATCATCCAAAAGATGGAGTAAGAGTAGTGTTGCCACCTGTCCCGGTTTTCCCGGGACTGTCCCGGTTTTCACGTGCCTGTCCCGGTTTGTCCCGGTTTTTCTTCTTTTTAATAGTCGGTCCCGGCAAAAAAACTAGGTTAGTTCAAACCACGATTCAGACTGTTTCTGCACACTTTAAATCTGTTTTTTTCTCGCTGTGTCAATTTTAAACCCCTCCGGTAACATTTTACGTTCGCCACCCCCCCCCCCCCCCCCCGCTCAACAACTTACGTTCAATCCCCCCCATCCCCCCCCCCCCCCCCCCCCCCCCCCCCCAGCCGCTCAACATTTTAAGTTCGACACCCCCCCGTTCTACAACTTGATAGTGTCCTTGATTTTGTCAGGCCTAGGTGGCAACCCTAAGTAAGAGAAACTTTTTAGCTAACTCTGATTAGCTTTAAACTGTGGGTTCTCTTCTGAACTCTATACTCTCACACCCAATAATCACCATTTTTATTAGTTTAATCCTTTGTGTGCTCTTTCTTTTGCGTTTTTTTGCAGTGAGGATATCATTCATGCTGAAAGGTATACTGTGTGAGAGAGACACAGAGAGAGAAATAGAGAGATATAGAGAATTTTGATTGGCATTTGGGAGGGGAGCGTTGGTAGAGTGAGTTAATAATGTTGAGGTCGAGGTCTCACGCTCTAGCCCACTCAAACGAGTCACTGCAATTTAACCAGACAGATCATATCAATTTAATTCAGGGATTATGATGAACACTGAGCTTTAGAAAAGGCATCTATCCCTATTCATTTAAACAGGGATAAAATAACTATATAACGCTCTGATAAATGTCCATATCCATGGTAGGAGTTTTTTCACAAGTAATTACAATGGAATAATTGCCAACAGAAACACAGGCTGAAACTGTGAGATAAGAAGGGAGTTTCTCTTGTCCTATTTTGTTTGTTTTGTTCATTTAAAAGGCGTAAAGGCATGGTTGTTGGGTCCATCAGAACCAAGGACATTCACAATTTCCACCACGAGGCTCAGCGTCAGAGCCCCAGAGTGCAGTGCGTTACAGACTCTCTTGATTACCTCCATAAACCTCCAATGAGACTATTACAGGGAGGTCAGTCTGAGAGGCTAAATGAAGGAAGGGTAAAGAAAGCGATAGAGTGTGAGAGTGAGAAAGAGAGAGTGTAAAGGTGTGTAAGGTGAGAGAGAGTAAGGAGAGATGAAATCATAACTGACCTCACTGTTGCAGGAGGACAATATCTATATTGGAGAATATTATAAGACACCAGATCCCACTAACTGAACTCAGTGACCAGATCCCAGTAACTGAACTCAGTGTAGGGGCTTCAGCCAAGTGCCACAGCTGTCAAAGTGTGGCCTTTTCCACAGAGATGTTAACGGCACCGCCTGTGAGTCCTAACGGGAGCCTTTGACTTGAGTCTGTAAATGAAGCTTCAGGAAGAGCATATCCCAAGGCAACAGGTCCTTATCGGCATTAGCCACCTGACTGTGGCTGACTGCGCAGTGGCTTCAGAGTGCCTCATTGATGTCAACTCGTTTGTCTTCATCCCAGACAGGCAGAGGGCTCCAGTGATGAAGCAGGCATTAGTATCTCATTACTGTCAACACACACACACACACACACACACACACACACACACACACACACACACACACACACACACACACTCCAAATGCCTTCACTGGTACCCTTTACATCCATAAACGAAACAAGTGATTATGACAATCCTTCATATTACAACATCTCACATGCTCTGATCCCATTTCAGCATATATTTACAATGGTATGCACAAGTTTGACTACAATCACAAGAGCTGATTTCAAACTTTATTTTAAATCTTTGCCTTTTTCTGTAGCTTATCAGTCATAACAAATAAGATAACACTTTACATTTCAAAGCAAATGTTCCAGTGAAAACATGCTATTAGTTATGGGGTTAATACTGAGGAATGAGGCATAATACTTTGATACTCTGTTCTTACATAATTTAAAAATGTAATGATTTAAAAAGTATTGGTGCACAGAAAAATACAGAGGGCATTAAGCAGTTATTAAGCATTGTTTCTTAATATATTTCACCTTAATGGTATAATTACACTATAATTATAGTCACTCTATCAGTGGCTATAAAATGTGAAGTAATACACAAAACAATAACGAATTACAACTAATACATTTTATTCAATCAATACTTTATCCAACATTACATTAATTTGTTGTAAAGCCTTTTTGTAGCTGCTTGAGATTTTCTTCTGTGGAGGATCTATATGGAGCAGTCTGAACAGTTCTGAACAGTTCTGAACAGTTCTGAACGGTTCTGCACAGTCTGAACAGTTCTGAACAGTCTGAACAGTTCTAAACAGTTCTGAACAGTTCTGAACGGTTCTGAATGGTTCTGAACAGTTCTGAACAGTTCTGAACAGTCTGAACAGTTCTGAACAGTTCTCCTGGCTGTGTGAAAAAGGCAGCAGCTGCATTGCTTTAGCTACTAGAAAGGACAAGGTCCAGAGGAAAACGGGGACACCACTGAAGAAGACAGGGACAGTGCTGAGAAAGACAGGGACAGTGCTGAGGCTGCAGCCAGCTCAGCTCATGACAGCTCAGTGTCCTGGACTCCTGTCCCACTCATGTCCCCCTCCTGTCCCCCTCTAGGTGACACAGCACCCATAACCTGAAAATAACCCGACACTGCAAATAAAGGTGCTGGTGCAATACCAGCAGTGTGGAGGTTTCACACCCTGAAATGGTGGAAAATTACTGCTATTTACAGGTGTGTGTGTGTGTGTGTGTGTGTGTGTGTGTGTGTGTGTGTGTGTGTGTGTGTGTGTGTGTGTGTGAGAGTGTGTGAGTGTGTGTGTGTGTGTGTGTGTGTGTGTGTGTGTGTGTGTGTGAGAGAGAGAGAGAGAAAGAGAGTGTGAGAGAGTGTGTGTGTGTGTGTGTGTGTGTGTGTGTGTGTGTGTGTGTGTGTGTGTGTGTGTGTGTGTGTGTGTGTGTGTGTGTGTGTGTGTGTGTGAGTGTGTAAGTGTATAAGTGTTGGTAGTGTTGTGAGGGGGACATAAGAGCACAAGATTTTTTCTTTTTCATATATTTTCCATGAAGGGCGTGATTGTGTATTTGTGAGACGCTGTAACACAGGAAATAGTGAAGCTGACACAAAGCCTGTAATGGAACTGTGTACAAAAATGCATCTTTGTTACTTTTAACTTAAACAAAGATTTGGTGTACAGCCTTAATAAATGTATTTATTAACAAGGTGTATAATTGTAATTTATGAATGTAAAAAAAAAAATAAATCTGTATATAAAAAGAAAGAAAATAAGATTATTATTAATGGCCCTCAACTATTATACACACACAGCACTCTCGTTCAGTATACACACACACACACAAACACACAGAAACCCACTTATTTCAAATGATGGTGATTTGATCATAATATCATACAACTTTGAACTTTCAAATTGCTCTTGTTTAATTTGAAAATTAATTATGAGCGATTCCACACTCTGCTGCAATTAGCAGTCATTAGTCTGAATGACGTGCATTTAGATGATGAGGTAGAAGATATAGCTGGAGAATCTGGTAGGTTTCAGTCATCCTGGGCAGTGAATTGTGGACATTTCTGAGTTGGAAAAGCTATATCTCAGCTTGTGACAGTTTGGGACTTGACCTCTGGGGTGACTGATGTCTCTCTCTGACTCCTCACCCAGATCACCCTGTGCATTTCAGCCAAATCTCCGCACATTGTGAGGACACAGGCAGAGAGATGTAGGGAAAGATCAAATGGCATTCAAACACCTATCATCAGCATTTTTTACAGAAAGCAAAAATGGCTTATTATAAATATATGTTTTCACTCTGAGGAAAACCTTCCTTTTATTTATTTTAATAAAGACATCATTAATAAAGTATAAACTGAACAATTATTTATCACCAATTAACATTCTTTCATTTAGAAATGGGATGATAGGAAGTGTTTTATAGGAAAGCAATATCTGCTCCAAGGAGTTCCAAAATTCCAAAGTTTCATTCTTTGCCTATAAAATACAACAAATACTGATATATTATCAATATAAGACAACAGCAAAACCATACATCACAACCATGTATTTTCCTTACATTACCTTAAAAACTGGAGGTAACCATGATCAAATAATCACTTTGTACATTCTGATGATACTACGTTCTTGAATACGCACCTCTGGCTGACGCTACCCCACTTCCTCACCCAAGACATCTCATTGCAAACAACAAGTCCCATCACCAGGGTTCATTTCTCCTTCGTGCTCATGGAAACACTGTAATGCCCAGAGCGTAGCTAACCTCTGCTGCGTGCACTTCCCTGTGCTCAGGTCCGGTCTGTGCTAGAGACTCTGGGCGGCACCGTACTTTACGCCTGGTGCATTTGCCAATGCTGATTTGTCTGGCAGCAATTGCATTCCCAATTTCTGTCAACAGTTCGACGGTAAAGTCGGCATCACGAGCAGGAGTCTTGCGGTGAGTCCCAATAAAACACGAGAATGTGCCGGCCACCTCGGCCGCCGGCGCTCGGTAAGGGGAACGTGTGGAAATGAATGCAGCTGGATACTATCAGTCTTTCCACAGCGTGATGCATGCTCCTCACCTGCTGATGTTATTTACACCCACCTGGATTTTTTTGTTTTATTTTTTGTTTTGCCGCATTCTCTGAATTTATCTGTTTTTGTATAAAAGAATGAATGGGCTCAGGTATCACCAGGTGCTCCACACTTCTGAGGAGCTGAACTCAAAGTCTGAGGAATCCTGCTCACCTCTGAAAGGTGCTGATGAAAACTTTGGGAATATACCCTTTTTCGGGGAGATCCCTATTGCTGAGTGAACAACAAATGGGTTAGTTTACTTGGCACAAACGACTGCATGACTTAGATCAACACTGTGGGTTTTGCTGTTTACATGATGTGGTCAGTTGCTCAGTGATTAGCTAAAAGTATAATCAGCAAGAGTTTGATGGATTTCATGCTAATGATGTCATTAAAATGTCTGGTAAAATCCAAGCTGTAGCTTGAACATGAACTTTTTTTGCGAGATTACATGAGATTTAGGACCACATTGGGAGATCTATAAATATATTTATAAATTTGTATAAATTGGAAGCTAGTGTTAAAATTCATGAAATTCATTCACACTGTCATTCTCTCACTCTCTGCACAATGGCTCCACCCACCCATATAGTGTCACTCTTACTAATCACTACACGCCCTCACCTGTCAGTTATTGTCACTAGTTGCAATTTCTTGTGTTTTGCTGTGTTATTCTGTCTAGTTCTTTTTTATCTTGTTTTTTTTACCTATTTTTTTCTATTTTTTAGGCATAGGGTTTGTTATTGCCTACCTGACCCTATGCCTTTATTGATACCATCATTGCCTGTCCTTTTAATAAAATCTGCCTTGTGAATTTGCATTGTGGACATGACAGAACACTTTGCAAAACCATGGATACAGACAGTACTCATGTCAGAGGCTTCCTGCAGTTTTTCCCCTCCCTTAATGACCATTATCTGTGTCCCCCCAGTGTCCCCTCCCTTAGTGACCCTCACCTGTGTCCCCCCAGTGTCCCCTCCCTTAATGACCCTCACCTGTGTCCCCCCAGTGTCCCCTCCCTTAATGACCCTCACCTGTGTCCCCCCAGTGTCCCCTCCCTTAATGACCCTCACCTGTGTCCCCCCCAGTGTCCCCTCCCTTAGTGACCCTCACCTGTGTCCCCCCCAGTGTCCCCTCCCTTAGTGACCCTCACCTGTGTCCCCCCAGTGTCCCCCCAGTGTCCCCTTCCTTAGTGACCCTCACCTGTGTCCCACCTGTGTCCCCTCCCTTAATTACCCTTATCTGTGTCCCCCCAGTGTCTCCTCCCTCAGTGACTCTCACCTGTGTCCCCCTATTGTCCCCTCCCTTAGTGACCCTCACCTGTGTCCCCCTATTGCCCCCTCCCTCACCTGTGGCCCCTGCCTCAGTGACTTCAAAATCTCAGCGTATTCCTCTCCAACTAAGAGTTTCATATTCAGTCAAGTTGAAATAAAGGGTTCGCATTCTGATAAGTTTGACTCATCTTCAAAGTGTAAATATTTTCTCCCATGGTGCAGCTTGTATTTTACCAAATGCTGTTTGACTACTGCAACTACTGTTATTGCCCTCGTTTCTGAGTGGGCACCAGAGTGGCCCACCACATTAAGGTGAGTGCTAGGACCTGTGGTGTGCAATTTTGAATGTTTTGTCATGCTCTTTCAGGGTATGTTTGATCATCTGGCTGATGCTGTAATGATGAAAGAAAAGTGAATACTGAAATCTCCCTCCATTCTCATTCGCACCCTCCTCTCATGGCGTGAACCACTGGAGTAGGAGAGAGGGCCGGACCCGTACGGGGGAACCATGAGCACTTCCTCACACTCTTTTATGGTGTATTTCACCATCCAGCTGAGGGAGGGGAGGGGGGCAATGCCCATTCTGCCTCTGCCAAGGCAGTAATATTGCTCTGGATTATACCATTTCGATTTGAACAGTAGCAGTTTCATATGGGTAGACCGAACTAACCCTTCTGATTCTTTTATGTAGTGGATATACAAACTGGAAAGTCATCCAGATAGTTCCTTAAGTGAACTGAGTCAAAGGAGACTTACCCCCAAGAATGCAATGGACACTGCAACCTTGGACTGCATGTGTACTGTGGCGAGAGGAAACACATTCATACTCATCCTCTTCTTCCTCACCACTTTGAACCCCAGGAATGTTGTGATTAGGTCTATCAGCCCAATATCTAGTAAATTATTAACAATACCATCACTATTTATTTTAATTAATTATTCTTCTCTTCAGCTATCTTAGATTCAAGACCAGAAGGTAACTTTCTGGATAAAGAATTCACAATACACAAAACACTTATCAAATTCACTGATCAAACTGTTGACTCTAAGTCTGTAGGTACTGACTCCATTACCCATTCCACCTTTCTGCTCCTGTTTTGTGAAAGAACTCGTTTAGAAAACACATATATTTTTTTATCACCAGCAGCCCCATTAATCGCTTTATCCTAGGCTTATACCTTCTCTGGATTGCTACCAAGCAACCTTTCTATCTCCTGGAATTCATGTGAACTTATCACCTGGTCACTTCAATGTCAATACTCCTGTTTCTCTTTACACTTCTTATCTACATCCATAGAAAGTCACACTGCTGTTATACAACCCCCTTTTCCTCCTGAATACCTTTATATTGGTGATGGTTTTAATCTAACCAAAGCCTCCAAGATACCCCACATTGCTCAAGGGGCCACACTATCAAGCTGAAAGCATGTACTCTAACCTCTTGTGCTAAGATCTATATCTTATCAGAGCCTAAATCTAATGCTATGGAGGAGTATTGATGAGGCACTCGAGCAGGCCTTTATTTGCCCTTCCACCTCTCCTCTGCTGGCTGGGTTTGTCTTTGTAGAAAAGAAAGATGGTGACCTCAGGCAATGTATAGACACTGACAGCTTAACAGCTGCCTAGTTAAATTTCATTATCCAATCCCTATGGTCCTTGTCACTCTGGAGCAACTCTGTGAAGTCAAACGTTTCACCAAGCTTGATCTGTAAAGCACACGTAGTTTGATTCACATTAGAGAAGGAGATGAATGGAAGACCATTCATACCACCATTTACAGGCAGGTTAACTACTTGGCTAAACCCTATGGCCTTTCTATTGGCCTTTCAGGCCTTCATCAACGAGGTATTTAGAGACCTCACAAGGAATTGTGTGAACATTTATATTGATGGCATTCTGGTCAATTTCCCATCTTTAAAAGAACATGTCAACTATAAGTAAGTCCTTCAGTGCTTATGTGAACCCATATCACCAGAGATCAATGTTTTTTTTCATGAGCTCCTGTCCCACTCTTAACTCAGTCAAGGAACAGCAATTTTAGGATTTATCACTTTCTATCATAGTCAAATTACAAATTTCAGCACCATCACTTTCACATTCACCTCCTTAATAAAACAGAAGCCCCAAATAACAGTGAATCCAGGATCCTGAGAAGGTGTTCTCTGCTTTTAAGGGAAAACTCACTTTGCATCCTCTTCCCAAGCTCCCATATTTATCATGATCTACCATGAGACTTGTGGTGAAGGTAGATGTTTTGAAAGTAGGAATGAAGGAAATTCATGCTCAGAGAGAAGGTGACCGTACTAAGTTGTTTCCCTGTGAATACTCCTCCAAACTAAACTTTTCCCACCAGAGTGGAATCGTGACACTGGCAATGAAAGAATGTTGATACCAGTTTAGCACCATCTGAACCATTACTAGTACTGACTGATCATAAAAACCTGGAGTATATCAAAAGCCTGATCTTCTGACAAGTTCTTGGCACACACCTCCTTGGACTCTAGTCACACATGCATGGATAGAACACTCAGAGTAACCTCAGAGAAGAATTGTTGGCTTAGCATGAATAGAAAAACCCAGGAGTTTGTCCATTTCTATATACGTGTGCCATGTCAATGACACGTCAACCTCCTTTAGGTAAGCTTGTTCCTCTCTCTCTGTTTTTCAACCACCTGAGTGTGATGTTATACATGACCATGTTATCAGGTTATCAGTCCCAGGCAAACAGACAGGCGGCACAGATCACTTGAACTTGTGCTGGTTCTTAAAAGCTATTGAGTGGATCAACCATTAGGTTACAATTTTTCCCTGGGCGGAATATGCAGAAAAACCGCTTGTACTGTTCAGCTAATTTATTTTACACTTCACACTAGGTTACCAGCCACCTCTCTACTGGCACCTGGTGAGTGAGGACTGTCTGGCTGTGGATGACTGGTTCCAGTGAACTGATCAGAGGTGTATAATCCAGGTTCAGAAAGTAAAAGTCCTCACCAAGATTTTGCTCAAGCTTGCTAGATTTTCTAATTAGTGCAATCCAGGTAAAATGAGTGGAATCAACACAATCCAGGAAGCCTGAGCAAAATCCTGGTGAGGACTTTTACTTTCCGAACCTGGATTATACACCTCTGGAACTGATAACATCTGAGATCAATCAGTCCCAGAAGCAGCAAGCTGACTGACATTATAGTGACTCTCCAGCTCAGAGACCTGGTGACTGAGTTTGTCTCTCTATGTGCGATCTGCACTTTCATCTCCCATGCCATAAATTCAAACCTCATTGACTCCCATGACTTTTAAGTTACAGTTACCTTCATCCTTTTGTATTCCTCCCTCCTTTCATGTTTGGTTTCTCAGGCTGGGGGTTCCTAGCCCACTAGCTCAGATGATGGCCCAGAATATCCTCCACCCTCTCATGATTCTGGGGTCTCTCCTGCCTACAGTCCACTCTCAGAACCTACTCAAGAATCATACGTTTTTAACTTTGATTTTTGGTATGATTTGAATGTAGACCTCAGTGGGTTGATGATTTTGGTAACCACTGGCTGTTATGTCATTTTGCTCTCAGCAAAGTACATAATTTATATCAGTAAAGATTTCCAACTTTTGTTTGTTGAGATCCAATGCGTGATTTAAGTGCTCACTTTATTTTTTTAGGCAGTGTAGCTGTGAAATCTTTGTGCTTTGCCTCAAGTACGAATCATTACCTTATCTAGCTCTTGTTTGCATTCTGTCTGTTCTTTGACCTAGTTCCCATTTCTCAACTCTCCTTTGGATTTTCATACCTGTTTCTTTTTCTCTCATTACTTTGCATCCTGCCTGTTTTTGACACCAATATCGCCCATCCCTTGAATAAAGGCTGCTTGCCATTGTGTTCTGAGCTCTTGTCCAGTAATGACATATACATGTCTATAGTCATTTTTCTGCCAATCTAATCTGATGTACAGGCACTTATGAACTGAAAAGGATGCATCCTGCTGCCTGAGCACCAGTACCTCTAATTCAAGACTCAAATTTCTTTATTCAAGAATTATTCAAGACTCACATTTCCTTATTCAGGAATGATACAAGACTCACAGTTCTTCATTCAAGACTCACATTTCCTTATTCATGACTGACATTTCCTTATTCAAGCATTATTCAAGACTTACATTTCTTAAGGCTGTACAGGTTCAGATAGTCTCTGTTCCCTCCACAGGTCCACAGGTCGATAATAGTTCGCTATTCCTCACCGCAATCCCTATATTCCTGCTGGGCGAAGTGTTTCCTCATGTTCTCTGCCAGAGCGAGAATACCAATGTATATCTCAGTGTATATCTCAATGTATATCTCAGACGTGTCTTGACTTTATGTGACCTCTGTGTCTCAGACGTGTCTTTTACAACAGATGTGTCTTTGTCTTTTAGAACAAACAATGATATGGGTTTAAAGATTGATTTAGGCCTGGCTAACTAATCTTAAAATATCTACTTACCAATAAAAATGAATTAAGGAGTATTATATTATTGTTATTGTGTTTGAAGATCCTTTAAAAACTAGTTTATATATTTTACTGGATATTCTGAAATGACAATATAAGTAGTTGAAATGATATATTTCAGACCGCAGGTAAGAATGGAGCTTTTAGTATCTAAACACAATTACGAGGCACAAAGGGAGCATATGTATTTGGCTGACTGCCAGCGTGCCTGACTTGGCAACCCCAGACATATATAGAGGGTTAATGGAGTGGCTCAGGGGCTTGAACTGAGAATATTATTTATTTTTCTTCCAAGATGGTGAATAGTGTTTGTTTTTGACTACTGGTCACACCAATAAAACAGCATCTAAAGAACTAGAGCAGTCAGTACCCACTGTGACCATTCAAGCATCATGGGACTATTACAATCGTCACTCATAGCCTTACACACTTATGTTCACCTTATGTACCTATAGGGCCATAGTAAGGGCCTCACCCACCATAAGAAGAGGAGAGGAAGCAGGGAGTTGGTGGGGTATAGATGTTCATATGAATATTCCCTATGGAGGAAAGTTAAATAGGGAGGAGAGTGAGAGGGGAGGTTCATGTGTGATCTTTCTCCCAATACTCACTTAATTCATAACTCTATTTTTTCCCCAAATAGTTGTTGTGTTTGCTTGTTGTGCCCCACGACCCTTGTGCCTGAAACACGCTGAAGGTGTTGTATATATAACATGCTGTGCACTTGACGTTGTCATCATGTCAAAGGCACATTCCCTGTGCCGTTTGCTGTCAAATGGATGATTTACACATGTGATGCCCCATTGCTCAAATGGATAATCTGACGGCAATGACAGTGCAGTGTGATTCATCGTCCTCTCTACAGGTCAAACAAACATTCTATGTATATCCATTACAGGCAAGGGTACGATCAGGACGCACACAGCTTTTAGTGTCAAGACATTCCTCAGGTGCATGTCCTGTCATCACGCACACACACACACACACACACACACACATATATATATATATATATATATATATATATATATATATATATATATATATATATATATATATATATATATATATATATGTATATGCTGTATATATTAGCTATTGGCATAGATAAATAAATCAATGAATGAGTAAATAAATAAATACTTGAAATGTGTTCACCATGGGCAAATGCTAGGCGACAGTCCAATTAATTTATCTAGACATTTTTACTTTAATGCTCAAGGTAAAGCAATATTTTTTTGTTAAAATGTTAGTTCCATGAAAAAGGAAAGACTTAATACCAATGCTATTACACTCCATTACTAACACCCCATGGACCTTGAAAGTAATTGGCTTGTACTCTTACATAGTAAGCGCTCACACAGAGCACTGCCATGAGGGGCTCTGTGAAAAACCTGATAAACCAAGACCAATTGCAGTGCTGTTTAAGTTGAAAAAAACTTAGTGAACATATACAAAGAGTTAATCTCAAATACAACCATAGCTTCATCTTCCAAACATCAGTATGATCTTAAATCTGGGTTTGCATAAACAAAACCTGAAGTCATTCCATAGCAATATCTGAATATTAAGTAATCACATTTTGGAACTGAATTAATTCACATGTTTGCAATAGTATTATAAATAAAAATACATTAATACATAAAAATCTGACTTAATGCAGTTGTGTTTTGATCCACTGTATATTGGAGAGGGGTATTTTCATTTGGCACATCATATGTGATCAGTTACCTTAATAAAAATGAGTTCAGTTGTCTTTGGAAAAAACCTGCTCCATGCCTTGGTTGAAGAGCTGATCTCCAGATTTACAGCAAAGTGGCATGTGTCATTGCTTGGTGGGTCCTTGCTAAACTCTCCATTGTGACTCATATCGTAATATGTAACATTTTAAATATTTGGCTAAATGGCAAAAAAATATGTGGTAAATGGCAAAGAAAATTTTGCATCACAGACATGTTCTTCAACATGGCTCTGAGAGACCATAGAATTTCAATGCCAGAATCCTTTAGATAGCCATAAGTGAATTTTAAGCTCATAAAGATTGCCAGTGAAATTTTGCTTTAGTTATAACACAAATCAATAAAAAAGCTTTAAGAAAACATTTAAAAATCAAAAAATAAATATAAGATCCTATTAAAAACATGACATGAAATATAATGAACACTCTGTTTCCGGTTTTAAGAAAGATTATCAAGGTTTTTAAAAGTTTTTTGCAGTTGTGCCTTTGCAGTTCATTAAGGCCTATTGAAAAGCAGGAAGTAGACTTCAACATTTTTCATTGCTGACCTTAGCAAGAATTTAAATAAAAACATCCCCTGACTTTATTATTTTAACCAAGTACAAGACAGAAACATGCAAAATATGCAAAGCATCAACATTCTCTGTAGCCTTTCAGAACCCTGGAACCCATTAGAGTAGCTTACAGAAGCCAACACGAACCCCAGGATACCTGTTGTCATATAAATTTCAGACCAGTCAGATATCCAGAAGAAGAACATGCACTTATTTATCATTCTATTTCATTTCCCCACACCTCAAGAGAGCCTGAACAATCAAATACTTGATTTGGGCTTAGCTGGGAGATTTAATCCCCAGAATCCCTAAAAGGTTTTCACCAAGTTGCGTTTATGCCATTTTGCCTGCAGCTACAATTCTATGGGAATGTATCCCCCCCATTCCTGCACCCTGGATTAGTTTACAAGGGTGTGAAAGAAATGACTTATACCTCAAAGCAAAAGCCACCCGACTATGGAAGGTTGCATTTGAAATGCTGAGGATGGAAAATGACCTGGAGTTTTCTTTTCTGCCTCCTGAAACCTGTTCTACGTCCTCCATGAATATTTCTCTCACCTCTTTTATTCTGCTGCAACTTCAATGTGCTTCTCCTCTACAACGCAGGTATCAAAACATTCAATTTATTTTCAAAATATTTGTGTGTGTGTGTGTGTGTGTGTGTGTGCGTGTGCGTGTGCGTGTGGGTGTGTGTGTGTGTGCGTGTGCGTGTGTGTGTGTGTGTGTGGGTGTGTGTGTGTGTGTGTGTGCGTGTGCGTGTGTGGGTGCGTGTGCGTGTGGGTGTGTGTGTGTGTGCGTGTGTGGGTGTGTGTGTGTGTGCGTGTGCGTGTGTGTGTGTGTGTGTGTGTGTGTGGGAGGGTGGAGTGTGGTGCTGGAGTGTCCAAGCACCCAGATGAAGAGCTTGTCATTACTGAGATCCCTATAATCCAGCCCTTCGGTTTATTTGCAGTATGATCATTGGTACCTGTACTGGTGTAATAATGAGACATATTGAGAAGGTGTATTGATAATCTGACTTGTACTTCACAAATGCAATCACATATCTTTAATTTTATTCTCTGGGCTTTTTGATTGCATTGTTGGAAATGCCTCAGACACTATTTCTCTTCATTACAGTTTGCCTGGGGCATTCTGTACTACGACTGCAAATAGGTATTAGAGAGAGAGAGAGAGAGAGAGAGAGAGAGAGAGAGAGAGAGAGGGAGAGAGAGAGCAAGATTTCAGATGGCCATCTTGTTTGCTTGTTTCTCTCACATGTCACAGGTGAGATTCCAGCACTGATACCACGTATATTCTCTGGATTTTTTGAGAACTACAGTCAATGTTTTACAGGAAGCTTTAAATCTGTTGTTAGAGACAGGGTTGCAACTACATACCTTCTGAGGTGTATGCAAACATACTATCGGCGCCCCCCGCACCCCACCCCCACCAACTCGGCAAATAATTTTCTGGCTTCAATTTTGCGCCCCCTCTAGTGCAGCGCCCCTATGCGTCGCATACGCTGCATACCCCCTTTTTGCGCCACTGATTAGAGAGCTTAGATACTCCAAGCCGGCTTGCCACTGTGTTATTATGAAAGTGTGTGTGTGTGTGTGTGTGTGTGTGTGTGTGTGTGTGTGTGTGTGTGTGTGTGTGTGTGTGTGTGTGTGTGTGTGTGTGTGTGTGTGTGTGTGTGTGTGTGTGTTTTCACACCTGCATGAGTGCACAGATATGAACATGAGTAATGACTTAATAATATCATGGTACAAGTTGTAGCTCACACAAAGACTGCCTTAAGGATAAAACCTTACCCATTATGTGGTCTCCGTGACACCCAAGTTACTTCCTGTTCTCTCGTTCAGACCTAAGATGCTAAGATGGTGTTTTATTCTGTGTTGTTTTTTTAATAAGAAAAGATAACAGTATCTGACCAAAAGACAAATAAACAATCAAACAAACAAACAAAAACAACTCTATTAATATAATAGAGGAGGCCAGTTTTAATGCTCCTGTATCCTCATAAACACACCTCCTTTCTCCCTGCTGTATTTTAAGTAAATCTCTGTGTTAGTGTAAGTGTTAGTATAAGAGGATTGGGCCTCGGTCTGGTAATTAGCTGAAATAAGTAGATATGGATCAACATAATGTTTAACAATCTTGGGAGATACATTTTTATACATCTGTCTGGAGTAATAGCATTTAAATTTGAAAACATTATTAAGCACAATTAAAAAACAATTATTTGGCCTAATAATTACGATTATTTTTGTGCTCTGAATGCTGTTTTTGAGGGATCAAAGGCCGTTCCTCCTTTCCTCGCGTTGTAATTCCCGCTGGGAACACACGGAGTCTCCTGATCTGTCAACGAAGTGCAACAGTTGCATTTTAAACATTTATACTGTAGCATCAGTGATTAAATACCTGTGCGCTTGCAGGCTTCCACAATGCAGTGAACAGAAACAAACCCACACTCATGACACAGGCTGAGCCATGATGAAACTCCTCTGCACGTGGCGTGTTAATCATTCATGGGCTGCTGGTACATGAGTCATGCATTATTGAGACTGATTATATGCCCACGGTCCCGCGGGAGGAGAGGAGGGGAAGACTGTGCATGTTGATCAAAGCTCTGCAAGATGTCAGGACGTACTCTCTGCCCTGTTTCTCCATCTCTGCCCTTCAGAGATGCTTAAGGGTGGGAAGTGTCCCTGCTTCGACCTGCTGGACCACTGTGCGAGGAGCGCAGGAGACCACGGGGATAGCCGTCCCCGCACGAAAGGGGTACTACGGCAGCTCTTGTGGAACATTTGGATAATAAATATTTAAAAGAAAAAAAGACTTATTAGTGTGTGCACACGCACGTCTCCTGGGATGCGTTAATTGCGGCGAAAGTGACAATTGGACGATGCTACATTGTGTGAGGACGTGTATTTAACCAATCCTAGCGAATGGGAGAATTAAAGACCGGCTTAGAAGCAACGCTTAGGACGCGAAGTGGTCCTGGCAGGCAGCCGAACACAGTCATCCTCGGAGAGGGCTTCTGCTGCTTTAATTGTGTTTCTTTATCTTACACGTCCACAGTCAATTAATCTTAGAGTGTGGACAAGCAGTCATTAGACACTTAACCCCGGTCGCTTCCTGTTTGAGGCTGATAGGACGTATCTGGAGGGGGCGTCGGCGGCGCTGACATCGAGGGCCGCTCGTGTCCGCTGTGTAATTACGCCACCCGCGGATGCACGAGAGGGAGGGAGTGGCAGGAATGCAAAATCTGACCTTTTGAAAGTGAATCCCTGCGTTCAACGACACACCTAAAATTATACACCTAATATTATTAGCCTCTGAGCTGCCATTAGATCAATTCCAGCCTTTAGATATGATGTCATGGGGAGTGGAGTGTGGGAGGGGTCGCCCCTCCTCTTGCATACCGATTATCTGTCCATCCAGTCCTGCATCACTCTGCCAGAGCTGCAGTGAACTCTGAAGTTGAATAAAAGCACCTTCACTTACGGACAATAATGTTGGACAATGTTTTTTTATTACTGAGACAGATTTTTAAATACACTAGCACTTAACAAACCCTTCATTAGGAGTACTTATTGTGTGCATACTCAATATATATGTATGCAGTTAAAGAACCTGTCTGTGGCTGTGTTTGTGTTAGCCATCTTCCTGTGCAGTCAGAGTCTGACCGCAGCAACAGGTTTGGTGGTGAACCAATCACAGGCCAAGAAACCATTGCGATTTCATCTGTAATTAATTTTCTCATTGGCTCTAGTTTTCCTACTCATGAATAACATCATATTGTATCGACTGAAGTAGATCATTATTGTCATATCCAATATGCAGTCCACAGTAAAAACAAATCACTGTAACATGTGGTCCCGCCCCCCCATGTCAATCATGGACTCGTTGGTTTTGTTTTCCTTTTCCATGTGCACTTTTACGTAGTTTCCACGTCATGTTCATCCCCTTGTTCTGAGTCATTAGTTTCACCTGTATGTAATTAAGGGTTCTCTGGTTTTAGTATTTAGATGCCTGCTTTTGTTTCCTGAGTTGCTGGTGATTGTTTCTATGTATGTGCGTCTCGGCAGAGTTTCATGTTCAAGTCTTGTCTGTTATATTACGTTAAATCCTGGTGGTGTTTCTTGGTCATTCCAGAGTGTTACTTTCGGTCTGTGTGCGTAAGTGTTATGTTTTGCTTTTCCTCGTGATTCGTGTTTTAGTTCTTTGGTGTTTTCCTTCTGTGTCCCTGTTCATTTGTGGAAATGTAAGCCCGTTTCGAAGTCAAGTCTCTTGGTTAGTCGTGCGTGTTTTCGTACGTCGTAGGATCTACGTTATCTGTCGTAGTGTTTTGTGTTGAAGTCATTCCGGAGTGTTATACTTGGTTTTGTTTAGTTGGTTTCCTTTAATTGAAGGTAGAAGTGTATTTGGTGTTTAGTAGTTTCTTGTCTAGTGAGTTTGAGTTGTGTCTGTGTTTTGTATATCTCTAGAGTTGATCGGTTATAATTGAAGTGTTATTGTTTTTGTTCGTTCTTTATTCATTATGCCCCGTCGTGCTCGTAAGTCTAAGTCTGATATGTCAATCGGTTGTTTGTCTCTTGTTCGCTCCTTCGAGAGCACACACATTAAATGGTTTCTCTCCGCAATTGTGTCCGCCCCCTGCTCCCTCTGAGTTAGAGTCGTTACAATCACCCACAATGCAAGGTACACACATTTACGTATGACACACACCGTACTGATGGTATATAAGTAGTATAAAGGGAGTAATGGATAATAAGTATCAGCACTATTTAGGGTTGCCACCTAGGTCTGACAAAAAACAAGGACACTGTCATACTGACACAGGGTGGCGAGTGAAATCTGTTGACGTTGGGGGGTGGCGAACGTAAGTTGTTGAGGGGGGTGGCGGAGGGGTTTAAAATGAACACAGCGAGAGATAAAAACCGATTTAAAGTGTGCAGAAACAGTATGAATCGTGGTTTGAACTAACCTAGTTTTTTTGCCGAGACCGAATATTAAAAAGAAGAAAAACCAGGACAAACCGGGACAGGCACGTGAAAACCGGAATAGTCCCGGGAAAACCGGGACAGGTGGCAACTATTGCAAATAGTAATTAAAGCCTTGTTAACCTGGACATGTATCACTACCATGCCAAGTACAATGTCTGTGCTGATAAATAAAATAAAATGCAGTCAACAGTAATCCTGTTGTCAGAAACTGACCATATATGAACTACCTACAAATAATGGCTGACAGATTATGTATAATTGATTACATATTGTAACTGTGTACCAATAAAGTGATCATTTAAGAAAGGTGAACCTAATAAAATGACCAGTGAGTGTAGGAAAA
This sequence comes from Brachyhypopomus gauderio, assembly GCF_052324685.1. Classification (NCBI taxonomy): domain Eukaryota; kingdom Metazoa; phylum Chordata; class Actinopteri; order Gymnotiformes; family Hypopomidae; genus Brachyhypopomus; species Brachyhypopomus gauderio. The sequence continues at coordinate 17,563,483 of NC_135212.1, forward strand.
GGTAGGCCTTTCTATTAAAGGTAGGCCTTTCTATTAAAGGTAGGCCTTTCTATTAAAGGTAGGCCTTTCTATTAAAGTGGCTGTTAGGTGAATAAAATGGGATTAAATGTAAATGCACAGCATCTTACACCATATATCATCATACTTAATACTCTGTCAGCGCAGACTTCACAAGCAGGTAGGGAGAGTTCCCTGGGCTGGGCACATATGACGTCGTAGGGAAGGTTTCCTCTCCTGTTTCCCCTGAGTGATTCTGGGTTCCATCGCTTTCGGTCTCAGATGCCACGGGTGTATTCAATAATTGATAAATCGCCGGCACCTGCACAGGGGATGAAGATTCCTGTTTTCAGCCCTCAATTCACATATTTGCACAAATCATTTAGCCAAAGTTCCCGGTGACCTTTGAGATATGCTTTTTTCTGCTGTGTTTGTTCCATTACCTTTTAAAGACCTTTAGCAATACCACACGGCCGTCCCAGCTCACCAACAGCCAGGTAAATAGTTAAGGGAGATGGTTTTAGTGTACCAAGAAGTCAGCTCAGCTCAAGATAATGTCAAAGCTGTTTAAATTCAGCCATGTTTCCCACCTTCTTCCGTAGTGGTTGTGTCAACACGTATGCCCATTGAATGTCCCTCAGATAACAATGCATGACATTTTGTTCATTATACCAGTGTTGGCTGCGTGTAGCCAGGCAAGGGTCGCATGCACAATGTAGAGGGGCTGGAGGAGAGAGCCACCGAGTCTTCAGGAAGCTGTTGGAACTTGAGATGATTTGTGTGACCTCTTAGAGACGGTGAGATGGAGGAAGTGAAGCAATTCTCAGACATATGGCTCCCTATCAATAAAGTTCTCTATCCTCTGCCTTACCTCCCTGGGGAGATTAAATGCTATGTCAGTTTCTCTCTATTTCCAATGCATTTTTAACTTTCTCTCTCTCTCTGTCTCTTTTTCTCTCCTCCACTGGATAAAATGTGGTGATGGGTAACAGACAGCAATCCCTGTGAAACCAGTCAGATACGTTTCTGCATTTGCATAACCAAGAAATGGAAAAATAACACACAGACACACACAGACACACACACACACACACACCCCTCAGAGCTTCGTCAGGATATTCGTTCTTTCCAATTAAAAAAAAACAAGCCTGAGAAGTTCTACTTTTATTTTTAGCTGACTGGTGTAAATGTAAAATGACAGATGCAGGACACATGAAGTTTGGGCCCAACAAGAAGTGAATCGAGCAATTACTGGCAACCCGAGAATCACTTTGCGCTTTGATGAAAGTTGCAAATGCAGAAACACAAACCCAAGATATTCCCCAATTTATTTTCAAGGATGAGCAATTAAGGATTAATATAGGACCTGCTTTGATATGTTCATCCCTCATAGACCTGGTAGACATATCAAATATCCGGAGCTGACGGTTAGCCTGCCTTTGGAAAGAGCACTTTTCTGTTAAAAAACAAAAACAAGATATTTATAGCAAATTACATATTTGGTCAATTTAGGCACCAAGAAGTATGTGCAGGAAATAATAATAATTATAATAAAAAAGAAAACATGTTAAATATATAATAGCCAAATCATTATGTTATAAAGATCACTGACAGAAAATAAAAGGGAAAAGCATCTACTCACTAGATTTAAAGGCTGAGATGTCCATTGGCAGATATCCTAATGAACTCATTTGAAACATTCAGAGCAGAAAATTAATCTATTCTCATTAAATCCAATAAAGGTTAACAAAAGAAACACTTAGCAAGTACGATCACGCCATTAATCGCAAGAAAATGGTCCAGGACGGGAAAAACAGAAATGTTATTACAGCACTATCTGTTTTAGTTCACTTCAGCATGACACGGAGAGGTGGTAATGTGTGGTGGCAATGAGAGCGACACTCTCAGTGTGCCGTAAAAGTAAATTCAATGCCATGGACACCTTCAAAGCTACGCCTGCTAACAGAAGTACAAATGTGTTGTGAAAGCAAATGAGTAGATATCATTCAGAATACACGACTCTAGAGGAAGCAGCTGAAACAAGGCAATGCTTCAAACACTTCACCTTAGACTCTGGGGATCTTAAGGTCCCTCTGTATTTCACCAGGAACTGAGAATTTTCACAATTTCTAAAGTGCTAGCATCAAATAAAGAAGGCACAAGGTTCTACTGCTCCAACCAAAGTTATCATTACTCCACCCAAAATTACACTACTCCTCCCATTTAGAGTTGAGTGGTAACTAGTTATATTTACTCTGTAATGTCTGCATAAGTAACATTTTGAGGGCGTTAACCTTTACTCAAGTATGTTTGTGTGGAAACAAATTGTTCTTTTTATTCTGTATTTTATTCATGCTAGTCAAAACTGTGTTCTTCAAAACATTTTCATTTCTAACCGAGTCATTGTTTCCATAGCAATGCACTCACTTGAATATAATCTTAGACCGCTTTACACTCAGTGCAGCTACTTGGGGAGCTCAGTGAAGATATTTTAAAAACCACAGATTGGAGAGAGGGAAGTGTGTGTGTGTGTGTGTGTGTGTGTGTGTGTGTGTGTGTGTGTGTGTGTGTGTGTGTGTGTGTTGTATAAAGTGCAATTTAAGTGACTTTGGAATAAATGTTTGGACTCATTCATGTGTGTTTGGACTCAGGTGCCTCTTCTTGAGTTTTTTACAGTTTCAAACATTACCTTGAACTGCAACCACATGGGTTAAGCCATAATTTATGGACTGAAGTAAATTAATGTTTACAAATAGTGATAAAAGAGCAGTTATCCCTGTCAGCCACATGAAAGCAGCGACCTTGCCTTGTCACTTGTCTACGATCACCACACTACCGTATCCTAAGGACTGCAGTGGTCATTGAGCAGGTGATCCTGAGTAATGATTAAACCCGAATCAGGAGAGGAACGTCGACCCCCGTTAGGAGCTGGTGAGATCTGGGGGGGTCAGCGTTTGGTCATAAGGAGTGATGTGCTGCGTTGGTTTGGCAGTGCTGATCTCTGAGAAGAATTCAAACTGCTCATCATCTATCAGTCCTGCATTCAGTTCTGGCACAGATAGATCACTCACAGGTGACAAGGAGCAGTGATCGGAACTTAAGTATGCATTACTCATATGTATGTGCAGGTGTGTGTGTGTTTGAATGATTGCTCTATATGAATGTACATGGACAAGTTGTCGGACAGAGTTGATTTGCTTTGATGAGTACTTATATTTCTACTACTGTTGCTACTACCACTACTATATAATTCTGTATATATTTATATTCAATATTATATATATATATATATATATATATATATATATATATATATATATATATAAATATATAAATATATATATATATAAATAGATAGATAGATAGATAGATAGATAGATAGATAGATAGATAGATAGATAGATAGATAGATAGATAGTAGAATGAAAAGGCATTTCATGCCAGTGAATGAGACATTACACACTCAACACAGAATATATATATGCATTCCCCATTACAGCATGTTCGTGATTTACTCTTTTCTTCAATGAGGTTTAAGCTGGGATTTATTTTCAAAGGAGATCTGAAAAAAAAGAACTAACAGTAAATTCAGGTCTTTGCTGCATTGGCCCTTCCTTTGGAGAGAGATCAGAGATAAGCAGAAGGACCCGGCTCTGTGCCGCTCTGTGACAGGAGGCCCCTTAGGACCCCCCCTGCCCCAGTGTACAGTCAGCTGGGTGTGAATACCCCCACTCACTTTGAAGATGCTGCTTGTGAGGGTTGACAATGTAGCGTTGGGGGACACCTTGAAATATATTCCTCTTGCGCACGGAGGTGACTGGTGGTGTTCTTCAGCACGGAGCGACTGGTGGTGTTCTTCAGCACGGAGCGACTGGTGGTGTTCTTCAGCACGGAGCGACTGGTGGTGTTCTTCAGCACGGAGCGACTGGTGGTGTTCTTCTTCAGCACGGAGCGACTGGTGGTGTTCTTCAGCACGGAGCGACTGGTGGTGTTCTTCAGCACGGAGCGACTGGTGGTGTTCTTCAGCACGGAGCGACTGGTGGTGTTCTTCAGCACGGAGCGACTGGTGGTGTTCTTCTTCAGCACGGAGCGACTGGTGGTGTTCTTCAGCACGGAGCGACTGGTGGTGTTCTTCAGCACGGAGCGACTGGTGGTGTTCTTCAGCACGGAGCGACTGGTGGTGTTCTTCAGCACGGAGCGACTGGTGGTGTTCTTCAGCACGGAGCGACTGGTGGTGTTCTTCAGCACGGAGCGACTGGTGGTGTTCTTCAGCACGGAGCGACTGGTGGTGTTCTTCAGCACGGAGCGACTGGTGGTGTTCTTCAGCACGTCTTAGGCGTTTATTCTGATACTGCTGCTTTTGTTCTGCTTTGATTATCGAGGAGTGAGATTGTTAGACAGGCAAATTGTTAGACAGGCAAAATGATATTGCTCCAAATTGTTCAAATTGCGCATTGGTTATGCAGATCATAACCAATGACTGTAAAAGGTAAAATGAGTGTGTTTGTGTGTGTGTGAGTGATCATTTACATTCATATAGAGTTTTTTCATGCTTTCTTAACCTATTTACATACTTAAGGTATACTGGGCTTTAGCTGTCAGTGAACCTGCAGCACAGGTAATCCCATGCAGCCTGTCCTTCACCCTCACGCTCCTCAGCGGGACAGCCCTGCCCTCTAGAAGCGCCCGTGCTCGGACTGCGGCAGCACGGGGCGCTCACGGTTCCCGCCGAGCCTGTGGAGAAGGAGAAAAGTCTGACTGACACAGCGAAGGCTGCCCCTATACCACTCTGCTCACCTAATACCCAGCCATGTGTGCCTGATTGATTTCCTCCCTAATCAGACCAGGCAAACAAGGGCGCCGGTGTGCCGTGCCAAAGCCAAGGTAGAGGGGAGGAGAGAGGGGAGGAGAGAGGGGAGGAGAGAGGGTGAAGGTAGAGGGGAGGAGAGAGGGGAGGAGAGAGGGGAGGAGAGAGGGTGAAGGTAGAGGGGAGGAGAGAGGGGAGGAGAGAGGGGAAGAGAGAGGGTGACGGTAGAGGGGAGGAGAGAGGGGAGGAGAGAGGGTGAAGGTAGAGGGGAGGAGAGAGGGGAGGAGGGAGGGGAAGAGAGAGGGTGAAGGTAGAGGGGAGGAGGGAGGGGAAGAGAGAGGGTGAAGGTAGAGGGGAGGAGAGAGGGGAGGAGAGAGGGGAAGAGAGAGGGTGAAGGTAGAGGGGAGGAGAGAGGGTGAAGGTAGAGGGGAGGAGAGAGGGGAGGAGAGAGGGTGAAGGTAGAGGGGAGGAGAGAGGGGAGGAGAGAGGGGAAGAGAGAGGGTGACGGTAGAGGGGAGGAGAGAGGGGAGGAGAGAGGGTGAAGGTAGAGGGGAGGAGAGAGGGGAGGAGGGAGGGGAAGAGAGAGGGTGAAGGTAGAGGGGAGGAGGGAGGGGAAGAGAGAGGGTGAAGGTAGAGGGGAGGAGAGAGGGGAGGAGAGAGGGGAAGAGAGAGGGTGAAGGTAGAGGGGAGGAGGGAGGGGAAGAGAGAGGGTGAAGGTAGAGGGGAGGAGAGAGGGGAGGAGAGAGGGGAAGAGAGAGGGTGAAGGTAGAGGGGAGGAGAGAGGGTGAAGGTAGAGGGGAGGAGAGAGGGGAGGAGAGAGGGTGAAGGTAGAGGGGAGGAGAGAGGGTGAAGGTAGAGGGGAGGAGAGAGGGGAGGAGAGAGGGGAGGAGAGAGGGGAAGAGAGAGGGTGACGGTAGAGGGGAGGAGAGAGGGGAGGAGAGAGGGTGAAGGTAGAGGGGAGGAGAGAGGGTGAAGGTAGAGGGGAGGAGAGAGGGGAGGAGAGAGGGTGAAGGTAGAGGGGAGGAGAGAGGGTGAAGGTAGAGGGGAGGAGAGAGGGGAGGAGAGAGGGGAAGAGAGAGGGTGAAGGTAGAGGGGAGGAGAGAGGGGAGGAGAGAGGGTGAAGGTAGAGGGGAGGAGAGAGGGGAGGAGAGAGGGGAAGAGAGAGGGTGAAGGTAGAGGGGAGGAGAGAGGGTGAAGGTAGAGGGGAGGAGAGAGGGGAGGAGAGAGGGTGAAGGTAGAGGGGAGGAGAGAGGGGAAGAGAGAAGGTGAAGGTAGAGGGGAGGAGAGAGGGGAAGAGAGAGGGTGAAGGTAGTGGGGAGGAGAGAGGGGAGGAGAGAGGGGAGGAGAGAGGGTGAAGGTAGAGGGGAGGAGAGAGGGGAGGAGAGAGGAGAAGGCGAATAGAATTTGAATAGAAAATGAGTTGCAGCACAGAGTGATGTATGGGAGCTGGTGATGTAATTCAATCTAACCTGTCACTCACCTTATAACGATTATTATCTCCTGAAAATAAATAAGTAAATAAATAAATAGATAAGGGAAATGCAGCTCGTGTGCCAGGGTCTCCGCACACATGAATTGATTGCTACTGTCAGAGCGAAAAGATAGCGGACGTTTGGAGAGAGCTTATACCACACCTTTCCAATATCGAATGTAATTTGAGGCTTATGTAGGCATGAAGAGTAATTCATGAGGGGACAAGAAACAATTCCAATATCAGCACAGACAGCATCATTAATACTCTTTGACACAGTGAATAATGATTTTTGTGCTTTCTCTGTGAATTATTCTGAAGCTTATTGCGGTTTGCTGCAGGTCCTTGAAGGGACATTAAGACTATATGAACTTATATACTGACAACAGAACTCAAAGAACTAAAAATATGATATATTTGTTTCCTCGCTGGAGTACTTCACTTTGGAGTTAAACTCTCCTTGTTGCTCCCTGCCTGCCTTAACTCCACTGGTCCTCCAGGTGCCCCTAGCAACGGGAATGAGATAAAAAGTACAATAGGAGTATAACGTGGTAGGAATGCAGGTTTGGGTGTCAATAAAAGCCCAGTCGCGTGATGATATTAATCAGAGCCACAGCGTCTGTTGCCTCGTGGGATGCCTACCCCCACTACCCCCCCTCCCCCGTGTTGCGGCATCGTCGTGACAACAGCTGTTGCATCCAAAAGAATCGTAATTACCCGTAAGTGCTTTCAGCCTTTCATCAATAGCAGTAATTAGAGTGGCAGGGAAATTGGCGTTTGAGCAGCTCCTTTTGTGCGCCTCCTCGCCGCCTCGCACGGCGTTTGATGAAACACCGAAATGATTTGCCGGGCGAATTAAGTAAAAATTATAGCGGCTCACTGTTTGTAGAAGACCATCCCTTTAGAGGCCGCGTGTGTGACGTGCGGCTTGGACCGACTGAGCGTGAGGAGTTTCCTTCGTCGTGTAGAGTCATGAACGCTGCGTCTCAGGTGCGCTTTAATATACATGAACCAGTCACCAGTGGGGTTGAGCGCTTTCCACAAGTCTCCGATCTCCCATGTGCCCTCCATCATGACTGGGCCGCTGTTTATGTTATCATGGCATGTTTGAGTCGCCAGCCAATGGGATTTCTCACTGCGGAAGCTTTTAAAAAAATGTATTGTACTAAAACCTGGTGTGGTGTCCAGATGCTCAGTCCTGTACCTGCACAAAGCTTTGTTGAAGGAATAAGATCAGCAGTTTTTGATGACAAAATCGGAGTTCCAAAGTTTTTGTAAACTCTGAGTGTGCTTCCCTGCACCGGATGGTGTCATAGTGATGGAGCCCATTAGGAAACCAATGCTCTTGAAGTACGCTGAAGGAGGCAACTGCACCTCCAGGAGGGGTTCATGGGAGCAGGTGTCTTGAGAGCAGTAGACACTTGTATCTCCATTGCTTGCGGTGTGATACAGCCAGCATCATCTGTGGCTCTTCTGAGGGGAGTGTACGACTGTGGCGAAGGAGAAAGCACCTGCCGTGTGTGCTGCTCAGCTAGGTTAAGATGGCTAAGTGTAGATGATATACTGAAGTGCTCAAGACTGCTGGGGCTGACAGCCAGTACTGTGTGCTTTCTGGACTGATTGCAGTATGGTGTAAGGTCTGATCTTTGGTTATGATCTCTTGCCAACCTATAAAAATATAGTTTTAAGTACCATATTTTAAAGAGAGAAAAGTGTTTCTGTACATTTTGAACAGCCATCAGCCATTACATTGACATCTAAGCGATCCATGTAGTCAGATAGATTTACTATGCAGCACCATTCAGATGCATAGCTTCAAGTGGATTTAAAGTAACAGAAATGGATATATTAATAGCATGCAAGCAAGTTACTTACAAAGTGCAGTTTTCAGGCCATTATCAATAATAGTTCATCTAGTTAGGGGCCACTGAAGTGATCCCGGCTCATGTGTTATTGTGAACCATTTCCAATCATTTTGGAGAGCCCAGAATATCACTGACCAATGAAAAGTAACCGCAGTTCACCCTTTTCTACAATAAAGTGCATTTTACAACCAATAACCAGTAAAACTCAATGAGCAGGAGCACATAGTGCAGTGCAAGGTTTCTTTTCAGGCTTTGAGGGCAAAGTGGAGCACATAACAGCTTGTGAAGTGCCCCTCACACCTCAGCCTGCAGGCCTCGATCTGCAGGCTGGAGAGGGGGAGAGAACAACAAAGAGAAAAGCTCGCTGTTATAGCCCTGGATCTTCAGGCAATGACCATTTCTGTTCATTTACACTGCTGTCTGTAAATGTCTGAGCTTGTCGTACTGGAGGACTGGCAGGAGGAAGTGTCTGACTGCAGTAGAGAGGAGAGGTGTTATTGTGCTCTCGCAGCGAGCACATGCCGCCCACGCTTGTGCAAGGGGCCCGGCTGTAGGAGCTGTATTTAAATGATGTCCATTCGCAGAGCCCTCTGTCCTGTTATATGCCCCCTGATGTTTTAGAGTGTTGCTGACCCACGGAAAGTGCCACCGTCAAGAAGTGTGAAAAGCACACGAGACTTCCGTGGGGGTGTTGGATCAATACAGGCCTCCTGGAAGATCACCGTGTCTCATAAAATCATATGGGAGTGGTGATGGGGGTGTGTGGTTTTTGGTTGGTCCATTAGAGGGAGAGATAGGTGACTGTGTTCGTACGGTGTCTACTGAAAGGAGGGTTAGTAAAGAGGACACTGCTGTTTTTTTTCCAGAAGACTCCATTATTCAGCATAGCCTGGGAATATGAACAACAGTGTGCCACTTGAGCTGTCTGGATCACTCACAGTCACAGTCTGCTCCTAGAGGAGTGTGTGTGTGTGTGTGTGTGTGTGTGTGTGTGTGTGTGTGTGTGTGTGTGTGTGTGTGTGTGTGTGTGTGTGTGTGGAATGCCAAGGGCCAGTGAAGGGTGAGGGGCATACAGAGGACAGTACAGAGTGCATCGGCATAGCAACAGAGGTCTGAATATGCACAGCACGGCTGTGCGGTGGGAGGACCTGCTACTGTGTTCACACTGGCAGGCTGCAACTGTGTATTTGCTGTTAATCTGTGATAGCATGACATACTAGCATTATTATCACAGTTTAGAGCTCTCCCGAGTCCTGCTATTGATTGTAGATGATTTCCCTCAGTTTCTAGTGTGAATTTTGTCTTGTGAATATGTTATAAAACTTTCCAAAATCCTACTAATAAGGAATAATCCCCACTGTAGCCAAAGGTTCAAGGCAGTATGGCAGGAAATGTATTCAGTGTACTGAAAAATAAAAAAATCATTAACAACAAAGTGTTTATATCAAGTTTGTTCCTAAATCAGTCCCCATGACATTATGTTCCCCCCAGCCTCACCACTATGCGTCACCACTGGTATGCGTCACCACAGTTCTCCTTATCTCCTCCAGTACCACAGCACACTGCTGGCACAGAGGACACAGATGTGTCACAGTCAATACTGACCACCCATGAAATGACACTGATCACTATAGCATGCAACAAGCAACACAAATTTGATTTTCCATGATGCCCTGTGTACTGGGGGGCACCATCACGCACCTATGTGCCAATCACCTCTAATTTCCATGCAAGCAAGATCAATTTGCATGCCTAATGCCATCTACATCTTAATCCCTTTTTCTGACTGGGGGACTGGTTTTAAATACAGCTTGGTGCTGGGAGGTGTCCCTTCATTCCAGCCCAGTGCGTTACATGAACGGCACTCAAATTAAGGCGAGGAAGTTAATTTCAGTCTGATGATGCAAGCGGGAGGTAAACGCAGAGGCGGAGCAGGAGCAGGGTGATCCACTCCAGAGATGGATCGGTTCCTTTGCTATCCTTTAAATCTTGTCATCTGTGCAGATCCTCTAAACACCCCCCCCCCACCCCCAATCTGTGGGCCTTGGGGCGTTCTAATAGCCTGTCAACACATATCTTGTGCTTATTGAAGGATGTGCAGGGAATGGGCAGCCAAAAAGCCACCTTGAAGGCATTCCATTAGTGAACGCTGCTCCCACCACACCCCCCTTCCCCCGACGGATCCTGGGAGGCATGTTGATGCTAATGCTGTCATCTCTGCCTGACAGGCTGCTCCTATCTCTGCTTTTCGACCTGTCCACTCCAGACTGACTGGCCACCATCACTGACTCCCATGTAACATCTGGCCTGATGAAAATCCTGGCAACCCTTTGCGCAGCTGCAGTACTGCCTGACCACCAGCACCAGCAGCAAGCCCATACGCTTTTATACAGAGCAACTTACAGGCATGACTGAAGACAACTCCAGGGTTAAGAGCCTTGTTCAGCTTAGTAGTGGTGGGGCTTGAACTAGCAACCTACTAAGAACTCAATGAGTACCTTAACCACAGAACTACAATCAAGTGAATGGCATGCACCAGCCACAGCTAACACCCTCAGCTCTTCACTGTATCCTATCATGTCCTAGTAATGATGTCCAAAAGCCCATTTTCACCCACACATTGAGTTGCATGGGACTTTGGGTGCTTCAGGGCAATCATTGATGTCATTAATGGTATGGTTGATTCCCTCCTCCCATTTGTGGTTTCTTCAAGAGGCGTTAGTGATAGAGGGTAACATATTTTATGGATGGAGTTTACATGATGTTAGTGACTGTACCTTTACCAGACAGGGCTCACATGTCCCAGCAAAAGGGGGACCAAAGACCAAGTTCCCAGCAGCGTTATAATTGTTGTTAGGACATTACCTGTTAAAGGTTACCTGATTACTCCTATTATTATAGGGTCATCCATGGTCCCTTTTTGTAATGTGATGTTGTAAAAACCCTTGTTGTAAAGAAGGGTTCCAAAACTTGTCATACATTGTTTTACTTTTTTAATAAATTGATGAAAACTATATTTTATCTGGAATTTTATACCAAAAAATATAAAATATACCCAACGTTAGTGTTCTATGGTTAAGACTCTTAAAATGTATAACATCCATCAGTGAGCACTCTCTTGTTGATAACATGTATTTTTTAAAAATACATTTAGAACATTAACATTTTGATTATTTTAGTAATATTCCTATTACAAGATAATGATAAAAAATGTGTGAAGTCTTGTGAAGGAAAGGAATCACATGAAAGCAGGATCCTCCTGATATTTCTGGGTTTCTCAGCAACAAAACAGTGCATGTGTGAGCAAGAGCAATCCCAGTGGAGTAATTGATTTTGGAGCGTTTTGATAGCATCTGTTTATTCCATGCATTTAAGCCAGCTGACAGATTGCCCAGAGACAGGAAAGCCATGTGAGTCTTCTTAAATTGCATCATGTGGCTATGAGACACCTCTCCTCTCATCTCCTCTCCTCAAGCTCTCCTCAGAGACATTGTTCTATGTGTCTGTCTGTCTTTTCAGACTTTGTCTCTCTCTGTCTTTACCTGCTCCTCTTTTCTCAATGAGATCTTTCTTTTCTCTCTCTCTCTCTCTTTTTCTCTCTCTCCATACCCTCCACCTTTCTTTCACTCTCTCTTGCATCTAATCTTTCTGTTTGTGTCTTGGGGTTTGCTTGACAAACAGCATTTCTAACTATCCTCCATCACTTACTCCCCCCCTCCACACACACACACACACACACACACACACACATACACACACACACAGACATACACACACTCTTCTCTCTTTGCACAACAGTAAAATTTCAATCATGGCATCTTCTCCCTAGATACATGTACACACACGCCGAAAGCTACAGAAGGTAAGTTGGTGATTACATGCATGATGGGGTCATGAAACTAAGTGCAGGGGTTTCACCTCATCCCCTGCTTTCTCTCTGCACTCTCATCTTTGACTCTAAAGGGCAAGTGGGAAAGAATCTGAAGTAAGACAAATGAGATTCAAAGAAGAGAGGATCCATGTGTTGTGTGCTGCTACAGGAGATACTGAAACACAAGGCCCCACAAATCTTACTGCAAACTTTGAAGTCAGACGCTTCACAGCGCGTTGCTCAGAGAAAGCCAAGACGAGAAGCCTCCCTTTCATTCTTCACTCATCCTCCAGACTGCCCTGATTACCATAAGCACGGCGGTATACATGCGACTTATTAAAGCGTTTACTTTAAGATCAAGCCAGTACTCTTGACAGTGGGGCCAATGGCCATCTCAGGCGGTCGGCTCGCAGACGACGGAGGTGGTGGAGCATCTGTGGCGAAGGTGAAGAAATGACTGAGGTGAAGAGTGAGGGAGCCCCGCATGTCTGGTGAGCAGGGCAGGATCACCTGCTGCATGTGAGCTTCACAGCAAGACGGGGTAGGAGTGGCAGTGGGCCATCGAACGGCTGCAGCTCCGAGTAGGATTGGCGCACCGCTCGCTGAGGTTGCCGGGGGTATTAGCCACTTCAAAATAAGCTCCATTTCATCGAGTGAGCAGCCTGTGAGGCAGATTAAATAGGATTATGGAGACTGTGCTTTGTCTTGGACGGGACCAGTGAAAGGTCATGTGACTTGGTACAGGAGCCCTGGAAAAACCTGCAGCACATGAAAGATTGCAGACCGAATGATGCACTGGGGCAGAACTGCAGGAATCAGAACTGGATGTACTAGAGCTAGACTTTACTGCTTCTACTGATTCAATTTAGCAAATTCATCCTTGGGAGAATTTGGACTGCAGTATGATTTTCTCTGCATTGTCCATTTTATTTATATACTTAAATGGTTTGATTTGTTTATGTAGATACAAACAAACAAACTAGCCAAGTAATATAGAAAATTTCATGCATCGTATTAGACATTCGTTTGTATTTCTAGAGGATTGATGATGTAGCTACCTTATCACATCTCACAAAATAATTCACAGCACCTGTTTAAAGCAGTGTTCACTTACACACTAGATTGTAGCAGATTCCTGTGGGAGGCCATTTTGTCCATGCAGAGACTGGAAACGTCTTTTTCTTCTGATCAACACAGCCATAGTTATAAAATAGACTACATGCCCCAAAGAGCACATTCTGTTTCAGACAAGAAGAGGTAAGCCTGCAAAAAATCAGTACCTGTTAATTGGACCCCAAGGTTTGTTCCACTTCTGGAAGTATATAGTAGTGTATCTCAGTCAATAAAGGGAGACGTAAACACCAGGTCTATCAGTCTGGTACAGCTGCATGATGATACGGTTGTTTAGAAGACACGATGTAACATAATTCAATACATTTGTGAGGAGTGACAAACATATACAGTGTTCATTTTACAAGATGCCGTAAAGCATGTGGGGAACTCAGTAGGTAACAGCAGCAGTAAGTAACCCATATATAAATAGCTTTTTGTCATATTTGTTAAAATTCACTGTCAGTCGTGCTTGAGCCAAATAATCCATGGAAACATTTAGCAAGACTGCACCCTGCCCAAAACAAACAAGACAGCCAATCAGAGCCAGGAGGAGTGTCTGAAGAGGTGCCAATCACTGCTGTTCTACAGGCACAGACTGACTCAGTCAAGTGCAAACAGCGAACGGCGTCAGGGACTTTGCAAAAGCAATGTGAGATAAATAACCACCGTCACTGAAAGAACTGCCCAACCTTGCCAACAACATGACAAAAACAAAAGATCTACAGAGCCTGACAGAGCTCTAAACTAAATGGTATGTTAGCACCATGTCTGCTCCACAGGTTGCTGATTACCCTTGATTTGGTTTTTATTTGATTTTCAAAATCAATTAACACCAAAAAGCCATGATGGTACACTCTGGAGTGCATTACTCATTTAACTGTGACGTTGCAGTCATCCTAACATTAGTTTGTTTCCTGGAGGTGGGGCTGGAGCATAGCTGAGATGGAGAGGGAGATGGAGAAGGAGGGAGAGAGGGAGGAGCCTAGTAGTTTGAATATTTGGGCTAAAACCTCTCTCTTCTGACCAACTGCAGCAGGGGTCTACGGTACACTTTAAAATGACTGGGCAGATTTTATTACTGTCACACCTGGCTCTGCCCCCTCCCTGTCTGTGTAGCCTGGCTCCTCCTGCTCTAGTCTTTTCGGTTTCTGTTTTGTTCCGCCTCTGTTTTTGTCATTGGGTTCAGCTGTCGCTCGTTTGTGTTTGTATTTATTCTTTGTGTTCCTGGTATTCAGTGTGGGTCAATGTTTCATGTCTTACTGTGCGTTCACACCGAAAGCGACGAGAGCGACACGGCGACCGGAAGTCATTCATTTTCAATGAGAGTGAGCGACACCCAGCGACGCTACGCGACCGTGAGCGACGCGACGCGAATCGAGCGATGCGAACAAGTTGAGCTCACCTCAACTTTATGCAAATGAGCAGTGACGCGCGGCGGCGACTACCAATCAGAAAGTATGTTTGCACCCTCCTCCGAAACCGCACCTCTGACTTTGGTTCCTACTGATTATTTGTTCCGATTGCAAAATGGAGGAGGGATTGATAGTGGCTGTCTCTGGATGTCCCGCACTTTACGATGTGTCCCTGTTTATTTACAGTACAAAATGTTTATTTTTGGAGGGAATACTGTTCATTTGTTAAAAAATGACATGTTAAAAAAAAACATCTGCAATAAATTTGCATTTACCCTATTATTGGTTATGATTTTTTTTATTCCTGTTTGATCTTCGGGTCTGGGGTAAAAAGTTAAAAAATTACATAAACATTTTAGGTTTATATATGTGTTTTATACACACACACTATGTTTTATACACGCACTCCTTTATAATCGTGTGTCCTGTCATCAATAGATTAAAATAAATAAATACTGTGTCCTGCTTTAAAAACGTGATTTGAATATCTGTCACGTGCTGCATGCCGGCGTGGTGTTGGACACGCCCCCACGCGACGCGATGCTGGCGACTCGGTGACGGAGAGCGACTTTCGGTGTGAACGCACAGTAACGTTTATTGGTGAAGTCAGAGTCTTGTACGGCAGTGGTATATATTTCTCTCTTAAGGTCTTGCTTATACTTATGTTTGAGTGTTATGCTTCATGGTAAAGGTTGCTGTATGTTACGTCGTTCGAGTTTCAGTGTGTGGTTTGTTTCTGTTTTGTCACGTTTCTCTTCGTGGTGCTTCAGTTGTAGATATCGCCTTGTGTTGTCAATGAGTAGTTTAGATTTAACACGTTTCCTGTAGTTGTGTCTCTTGTATATTGCCCAACGTCGTATATGGTTTACTTCTGTTTAGTCATGTTTGCTTATGTTGCACTCCAGCTGTATAGTGTCCTGTGAGTTTATGTTTAGCTTAAGTAAGATAGGTGTTCAGTGTTTCCTGTTTCAGAGTGTTTTGTAAGTGTTCTTATGGTCTTCGGTTCAGTTTGTTTTGGTTATGTTTTGTGTGTCATTCTGCTAGCTTTGTATTACAGCTCACCGTATGTTTTTGGTAGTTGTGTGTGTGTGTGTGTGTGTGTGTGTGTGTGTGTGTGTGTGTGTGTGTGTGTTAATCTTCCTGTTGTGCTTCATGTAATACAATTATTTGATTTAACTTTGTTATATGGTGTGTTCTTCCGTGAGTGATCTTTTAGTAGTCTGTCGGTGCTAGTGTTTACCATGCCGCGTAAGAGTAGAGTGATCCGTGTAGGCACTATATGGCTACTTTAGGTAGCTTAGAGTCCCGCTCTCCAGCGCCAGTGCGTCCACCCCCTGATCATGGTACCACCCCAGCGTTACAATTACGATTCATGATGTAATTTATAGCCATATATATATATATATAAATCTACATCCAAATCCACTGGAGGAAAATCCATCCTTGTGTCGTGGCTAGCCCCGCCCATTTGGTTTGGTTCTACCTCAAACATCACTCCGGCTGGATGGCAGCTTAGCTGCGCATTGGGGAGTGAAGAGTGACACAGGGTGCCACAACCCGTTTGATGTACAGACGACCGATGCCCACAATTCTGTGTGGCCGACTGAGGTATCTGTGGTAAGCTGGCTAAAGCCTGGGCTTTTCGGTACTAATGTGGCAATTTTTTTTCCTCAGAGGAGAAAACTCTTTGAGGCGGGTAGAAGCCTGCAGCTATGATGCCCTGAGTTTCAGCTCCCCCACAGAGGCAGAGCCTCTCCAAACCACCAGCCGGCCAGAGTGGATTATTCACGAAATGAAATGCGGAAGTGCTGAAAGCGATATTCCTGTTCCTGCTGAAGTGTTTTCGTTGTTTATTCAAGTGCCTTCCGACTCTGAGAGGGAACGGAAAAATACACACGCTCACGCAGCCTTGCAGCGGTGCTAGTGCTGGGGCCTCTGAAATGCTCAATGAGTTCATTACTCCTCAGGGCTTCAGAGGAGCGCCTGGAGCAGTGGAAATGATGCAGAGAGAGAGATTGACCTGCAGACCAGTACACTGTAAACACCGCAGGCACAGCTGGCTCCAGGGAGAAGGAGGGCAATGGGAGGAGGTACTAGCTCCATGGGGGAGTGGACGTGGGAGCTGGGAGGAGCTTAGGCCATCACTCATGGAGAGCATGTCAACACCCATCAGAAGAGGAGTACAGTGTGTAAGGAGCAGAGTGGTATTGAGAGTCTGGTAAGGACAAATTTTGCAAATACATTTTGACAAAGCTTGGTGTTCTAACATCTCGAGCTTACATAAAGATGCTATGTTAAGCTTGACCCTAAAACTTTGCTCTGCTAATCTCAGATATAGCGAATGACAGATCTTACCTGTACAGCATCCACTATGTTTCTGGCACACATGGGGAAAAATCCCATTACATATCCTCACACTGATTGCAACATCATTTAATGCCCCAAATGCAACAGGTTCAAAGGGAACCAAACATGGTCAAAAATGTAATTAATATGAATATGAAGCATACAGTGACCCACAGAAAATAATTTCTAATAAATACAGTTTTTGACGACTGCTAACATGCGTTTCCCAATACTTGTGATACATTGTCAAAACTCTAAACACAGCAACACATTGACCTCACACAAATAGCCAAATAGTTAATATCATTTTCAAAAGCTCATTTTCTTAACTAAATACCAACTCTGCATTTCACAACGCAAACAGAATTTTGTCTTTATACACCAACTTTGTTAAAACACAGCAAACCTGGTTCAGCATCCACAGATTCTCTATTCGAGATGAACATAGTCAATCACTGCACAACCACTGTAAAAAAAACTAACATTTGATGGCAATACAGAAACAGTATTACATGTAATATTTTACTCTCTCCCAGCAAACAACAGACATTTTACAGTAACATCTGTTGTTTTCTTAGTCAGATCATTTTTACTGTAATCCACTTCATTTGGACTTTTTTTTTTCAAATGTGTGCATTTTTGGCAACATATTCTCTACACTATGAGTGATATTTACTGTTAGGTACTATATGGAATGTAGATTAGACAAAAAAGGAGTCAGTAACAGTTTTGCAGTAAAAGTTATATTTTACTGTATTATGGACATTACTGTAAATTGTGGCCTAACCCAAAAAATAATTACCGTAATTGTAAAGATAATTAGCCATGGTCCCATATGTGTAAAAATACACATATACAAAAAAAAGCCACACAATGGGGAAAAACAGAATACAAAACTGAACAGTCTTGTTATGTGTAATGTAAGTGGTCTTCAGCAGTTGGCCACATGTTTTCATCCTCATCACATCTGATGTTGGCCCTTGCCATGCACCTTTGATAGAAAAGCTTGGTATGCCTTATTCACCCCTGGCAGTCTTCAGCTGAAATGTCTCTGCAGCCGGGATCCATTGCATCCAGGAGAGACATTTGGTCATGGGGCCGATGATCATACACCTTCCACCTCCAGACTGAAAAAAGTTCCTTAGTGGGGTTGATGAAAGGTGAGATGGGCGGAAGGAAAAGGGACATCACTCTTGGATGAATGAATGAATGAATGTTCGATTTATATAGCGCCTTTCTGAATACCCAAGGCGCTTTACAATTTAACATAGGTACAAGTCACAGACAACCAATCACACACACCGGCGAGAAGCGGCAGCCAATTGCGCACAGCGTACTCTCTACCGGAAGCCACAGCCCCCTGGGGGACTGAATGAGGTGCAGGAAGGGGAGAGAGGACAGACCCTAGTGGCAGAGCACCATCCACCACTGGGCATACAAGCACACACACACACACTCAGACACTACTTTTTATTGAACAAAGAGACACAGACACATACTCAGGGAGAATTTGTCTGGGACTGGCAATTTACCTAACCTCCATGTTTTTGGACTGTGGGAGGAAACCGGAGATCCCGGAGGAAACCCACACAAACACAGGGAGAACATGGAAACTCCACTCAGATGGGGACTTGAACCCAAGACCCCAGTGCTGAGAGGCAAACGTGCTAACCACCAAGCCACCGTGTTGGTGGTCTATAAACCAGTTTGTGATGACATGATAATGACAGAATGCTACATTGTCCCATCACAGATGTCCTTGTGTTTCCTCCCACCTGTTCCCTTTCTGTTTCTGGAACCAGTTGTTGGTAGAGTTCATTCAAAAACTAAAGAAGGAGGTCACTGTTATAGGGACCAATCTGGCATTTGTGAAGGACCAAACCTGCACTTGAGATTGCAGGACAAATTGTTATATTTGTTCCTCTCTGACCTGGTACATTACTGTACTTCATTTTATTTCATTGATCTATATGTGCAAAAAATATGTATTACAGTAATAGCTTTTCAGCTGCCTTTGTTTTTGCAGAACTTTGCATTTTATACAGTATTTAAGGTTTTGAACCTTAGGTTTCATTTTTGACATGCTGTGTGCAAGCAATTGTAAATAAGGCAAAAATTATCCAAAATTTTGTTATTGGATAACCTTGTGTTTATAGAAAATTTAAGCATTATAAAAACATGTAAAATGACTGCATTTTGTGCCATAACAACATGAATTGAACTAATAGTATAGCCACTGAAGACTGATGTTTTGTTCAATGTGTTTAGAGATTTGAAAATGTGACTATAGATTCGACAAGCGCATGTTAGCACCAAGCCATAAGCAACAAACAGAACTCATACCCGGATGCAGTGCACATTGTAGCGGGGGATTTCACCCACATGGACTTAAAAACAGTATTCCCTAAGTTCGAGCAGTACATCCAGTGTGCAACGAGGGGAAATAACACTGGACAAAGTTTACAGCAACATCAGGAAAGCCTATAGGACAACCCCATTACCACATCTAGGCTTCTATGACCACATGTCCATGCTGCTGATTCTTACATACTGTACACACCCTGCAGGAGGAGAATCCCTTCATACACAAAGACTGTGAAAACATGGCCTGAAGGAGCACTGCTGCACCTACAAGCTGGTATTGAGAGTACAGACTGGACTGTATTCGAGCATGAGGATCTGGAGGCGTACACCAATTCTGTGGTTTCCTACATCAACTTCTGTGTATACAAACGTTGCCGGATCTACTCCAACCAGAGACCCTGGATGAATAAAGAAGTCAAATCAAATCAAATATATTTGTATACCGCTTTTCACAACATATGTTGTCACAAAGCGCTTTACAGGATTTACAAGGTTAACAATACTATGGGTCCAAATCCCTAATGAGCAAGCCAAAGGTGACAGTGGCAAGGAAAAACTCCCTAGATGGTGGGGAATAGGAAGAAACCTTGGGAGGACCAAGACTCAAAAGGGAACCCATCCTCCATTGGGCGGCCCGTTAACACACAAATTATACAAAAACAAATTATACAGACTAATACACAAGTTACAAATAAATCACACAATCAGGCTAAGTATAAGGTAACTAGAATGAAAGTTCTGGGTGTTGATATTGTCAATGTAAATGTCTTATGATGAACGCCAGGTTTTCATTCCGTGTCGGAGCGATGATACTGGAATTGTAGGCTCCAACTGCAGTGTTACTCCCCAAGTGAACCTCAGAGAAGAAAGATATGTGATGTAAATATGTAACAGATTATTCAAAGGCCAAACTAAACAGATAAGTCTTTAGTTGAGTTTTAAACATTGAGACTGTGTCTGAGTCCCGAATAAAGGCAGGAAGATTATTCCACAGTTGTGGAGCTTTAAAAGAAAAGGCTCTTCCACCTGCTGTGATCTTTTTGATCCTAGGAACAGTTAATAAGCCTGCATCCTGTGAACGAAGTGAACGTGCTGGATTGTAATGATCAATAAGTTCACTAAGATACTCTGGAGCTAAGCCATGCAGTGTTTTATATGTTAATAAAAGTATTTTATAGTCAATACGGAATCTAACTGGCAGCCAATGTAATGATGATAGTACGAGCAATGTTGCGTAAGTGAAAGAATTCTACCCTAGTTATATTATTAATGTGTGTATCGAACGAGAGATCTGGGTCTAAGAACGCTCAAGTTCTTTACCTCTGCGCTGGGGGTTATAGTAAAGGAATGCAGATTCAATGCTACATTACGTATCTTGTCTCTCGCTGCCCTAGACCCAACTATTATTAGCTCTGTTTTATCTGGATTTAGTGCTAGAAAGGTACACGCCATCCAATGTTTTATCTCTTCTACACACTTCTGGATTTTACTGTTTACACCTAAATCATCGGGTTTAGCCGATAAATATAGTTGGGTGTCGTCTGCGTAGGAGTGGAAACTGATGTCGTGCTTATGCATAATCTCGCCTAAGGGTAACATATAAAGTGTAAATAGAAGTGGTCCTAGGACTGTCCCTTGTGGGACACCATATTTAACCTGAACAGATTTAGATATTTTATTATCACTTACACATTGGAAGCGGTCGGTCAGATATGATCTAAACCAGGAGAGTGCAACTCCTTTTAATACCTACTGTGTTTTCTAGTCGATCCAGCAAAATGTTGTTGTCTACAGTATCAAAAGCTGCGCTAAGATCTAACAGTATAAGGAACGAGATGAGCCCATTATCTGACGATATCAGTAAATCATTCACTACCCTGAGTAAAGCTGTTTCAGTGCTGTGGTTCGGTCTAAATCCTGATTGGAACTTTTCATGGATACTATTTGATTAGAGATAATGGCTTAACTGATTGTAAACTGCTTTTTCTAGAATTTTAGAGATAAATGGGAGATTAGAAATTGGTCTATAGTTGGCTAGAATCTGCAGATCGAGATTCTGTTTTTTAATCAAGGGTCTAATTACGGCGCATTTTAATTGTTTGGGCACATATCCTAGGTTAAGGGAACTGGTAATCATATTAAGTAAGGGCCTTGCAATAGTTGGGAGTAGGTCTTTGAATAGACGGGTTGGAACTGGGTCGAATATACATGATGTAGGCTTAGACGAATGAATTAGTGTTGTGAGCTCTTTTTGCGATATAGGATCGAAGCCATTTAGCTCAGTAATATTTTCGGATGCGTAGTTACTAATATCTATACTACTGGGGTTGGATTGGAGGTTAGGCTGTGATGTATTATGACTCTGTAGTCGGATAATATCTATTTTATTACTAAAAAAGTTTAAAAATTCATCACTAGTGTGTGTAAGTGCCGTATTAGAACTAGTGTCATTGATATTTCTTGTTAGTTTTGATACAGTTGCGAAGAGAAATCTAGGGTTATTTTTGTTGTTTTCTATTAGTGTCGAATAATATGAGGCTCTAGCTTTTATTAGGGCATGTTTATATTTGACTACGGCGTCTTTCCATGCGATTCTAAACACTTCTAGTGAGGTGGATCTCCATTTGCACTCCGCTGCTCGAGCTGCCTGTTTTAGAAGACGAGTGTGGTAGTCATACCATGGTGCAAGCTTTTTCTCCCTAATTAATTTTGTTTTAACAGGAGCTACACTGTCTAAGGTATTGCTGAGTGTGGAATAAAACTGTTGTGTTGCCTGTTGTAATTCATTGGGCTGCAATGGCATAGTGCTCGGTAGCTCTGGTAGTATGTTAATAAATGTTGCTGCGGTGTCGGATGTGATAGTGTGCATGGTTTTTGTATGGCGCATCTGATGCACATCGTATAAAGCTATTTCATATATTAGTAGGGAATGATCTGAAATGGCGTCATTTTGGGGGATAATTGCCAAATGTTCTATGTTTAATCCATAAGTAAGTATTTCGTCTAAGGTGTGTTTACAGCGGTGAGTAGGTCCTGTCACATTTTGGGCTATACCTACTGAGTCTAGGATGGAATCGAACGCGGTTTTCAGTGGGTCTAATTCATTTTCATAATGAATGTTGAAATCACCCACAATTACAAATCTTTCAATTGTTAGGACTAATTTCGAAAAAAACTCAGCAAATTACTTAAGAAATTCTGAGTAAGGACCCGGTGGTCGATAGATGGTCACTAGTTTAAGCTTTGTTTTATTGCCTATGAGATTATTTATTTATTTATTGCCTATTTCACCTATCAAAGCTTCGAATTAGTTAATAGAGGTGGTTGGTTTTACAGTAAAACCTATATCTGTGTCATATATTGTGGCTACTCCACCTCCACGCCCTGTGATACGGGGCTGATGAACATAACTGTATCCAGGAGGAGCTGCTTCATTAAAACTTACATATTTGGTTACTCTAGCCCAGGGTTTTTCAAACTATGGGTCGCGACCCTTGGATGGGTCGCGAGCCAAAAACAAAGGGTCGCAAAAAAATAAATGTTAATATATTTAATAAATTATTATATTAATGGATTATACTTTCGCGAGTGAGCGTAGCGCGCGGTTAACAGACACAGTCTCAATGGTTTGGTAGGTAGGGAAGCAAGTTCTACTTAACGAATGGCCGTTGGAAACCGTTTTTTTTTTTTTCATTTTTGGGTGATGTTGTCCTTAACCGTCTGTCTGTCTGTTGTCAGTTGTATGTATCGGCACCGTTATTTTGTTGTTTTGTTGTGTTAGCGCTTGCTAACAACTGTCCAGTCGCTGTCCAGGTCCTTCTGAGGCAACATGCCACAGCTTTCAGTCATTGACCGTGGGGGTTGTGGTGTGTAACCCCCCCCCCCCCCCCAAATTATGTCCGTTGTTCCACCATTCGACTGCAGTGATTATAGCTTCACAGTGGAGGATCATGAAGTGAGGAGAACATTGAAGACTGTGAACTCCAGGAAGGCTGCTGGACCAGATAGGCTCTCTGGATGGGTCCTCAGAGAATGTGCATACCAGCTGGCTGGAGTCTTTACCAAGATCTTCAATGCATCCCTTTCCCAGTCCTTCATTCCGCCATGTCTGAAATCAGCCACAATTGTGCCTATCCCAAAACAGGACAGCATCGGCGGCCTAAATGATTTCAGACCAGTCGCCCTAACACCAGTCGTCATGAAGTGTTTTGAGAAACTGGTGAGGCACCACATCAGGTCTTGCCTCCCAGTTACCCTCGATCCACTTCAGTTTGCATACAGTGCAAACAGATCAACAGAAGATGCCATAGCAACAATGCTCCATGCCACCATCTCCCACCTGGAACTGCAGGGCCAGAAACGTCCTCTCAGACCTTGTACAGAGAGTTGGGAGTTGGCTCACATCTCTCCACAGCTCTCAGCATTAACACCAGCTCTCCACAGGGCTGTGTGCTGAGCCCACTCCTCTACACTCTGTACACCTATGACTGTGTCAGCAGCCACTCGGACAACGTCACAATCAAGTTCGCTGATGACACCACTCTGGTTGGACTGATCTCTGATGGCAATGAAAGGCCATACAGGGAGGAGGTTCAAAGGCTAGTGGAGTGGGGTCATTCCATGTCAAATCAACCAAAATTTGGATTGGTCCCCACTTGACCACCTCAGAATCCCTTCAAACTTTCCCCATTTGTAGGCAGATATGTTTCATTAAAAAATCCAAAGTATTCCATGTTCAATATTTCAAGAGTTACAGCCATTTTTGTAACCCACACGCATCTTTTGCGAAAGTGGCTAAATAGCAATAATTGAATGTGAATATCTCTAAAACTACTGCAGCTAGAAGGTTGAACATTTTTTGGTATGTTTAGAAACTTGTATACTTATAATTTATGTACTTTCTGGTGCTGTAAGTTGTGTTGTGTCAATAGAAAAAATTCCCAAATTTGGAAAAAAATCAACTAAGAGTCATTTTCACCTGTCATTATCTCATGGATGGAGTAGAAGAAGGCTGATCTATGTTTTGTTTCAAAGTACTTCCAGTGGCAATGTTGAAGTAATAATTAAGTTGCCTGTATGTGGTCCAGTTTTTGCACAATTTGCTGTCAAATATCCGATTTCAAACAATTTCAAAAAGCACAATCACAATAGCATAGATCTTTCATGCTGCTAGTCTCCCGTTTTCCACTACGCCGGTTTTTAGTATTAGTGGCTCGCTAGGCTTGTAAACAAACCGCGCACCACAAAGATGTAGCAGTGTGTCGCCCTCAGAGCTGATGAGGTACCCGGGCCATGGCACAGACCGTTAGTGCAGGTGAGAGCGTAGACCGGCTGGGGAGCCACATGAAACCAGGCAAAGAGGTTGACCACTCCTGAATTAAGCATAGGCTACAGTGACCCACAGAAAATAAGGGTTTGGTGAGGTTCACAATAACCATAGACATTCTACCACAACAAACACAATTAATTGTCAAAAATACAAACTTTAATCTCAGCTACATATAGATGGGAATGCATGTGTTGCTTCTTTCACTTTCTTCCAAATACAAAAACATGAAAAACATTTAATTTAATAATGAGACATTTAATAATGAGAAACTCGTTATAGTTTCTCTGCAATTTTGCAGGACATACACACAGTTTAGTGAACTCTTCATAATATACTGTAAATCTTTTTCTATAAAAGGAAGCACAACATATTATTGTCTTTAAATGTTCCACTAGACAGATAGACATACAGAATGATTTTTATTAGGCTTTATCGATCTGCTTCTAAATGCTTGGCAACATGCTGTGGAGTTTACAGAGATGTAAGGCAAGTATATCACCTTTAAATGCAATAAGTAGGATTCAGATTTTCAAAGAGGAGGTTTATCAAGTTTTATGGAGGCTTAAATGATTGCCCCATAGGAATTGCTTTAAGCCCAGTGAGAAGTTAGATTTAGCAATACTGAAGATATCAACAAAGCTGTGCTATCTACTAATGTAAAATATAGGAAACAGTGGTTTTAAGATATGTCATGAGTAAAAAAAATAATTAATACCTAAATATTTAATGTAAGGGTTGTTTTGGTGTAAGCGCAAAATTTGCAGCTGCAGTAATGCACATTTATATAGTAATACCTAGCAAATTAATGCGTGTGTGTGTGTGTGTGTGTGTACAAGCATGAGAAAGTAAGCGTACATGCACAGACATAGGTGAGAATGTTGCTGTTTGAAGAAGCAGATTTGAACCTCTTTGCTCTTTGCAGATGGCTAAAACATCCACAGTAGGTGTTGAGATCACACAACTCAAGGGAAATAAGATATTGACTGTTTATTTAACCCATTGAAACTTCCATCAAGATGTCAAGGCTTCAAGAGGACCCAAAGATCAGAGAGGCCTTCAAATGAGTCCTTTATATGTGTGTGCGTACATGAATTTGTGCTTGTGTGTGTGTGCAGGCATGTGTGTGACACATATGAAACTAAGACGTGAAAACAACTTGACTCTTGACTTTATCTGATTACTTTTTGATCACAGTCTAACATAAAAAGGTTGAAAGGGCCTGACACAGAATGGCCCAGAAATGTACCAGACAGCGATACCTGTGCAGCTGATTGCCTTAGCATTGCTGTTAGCCTTAGCGCTGCTGCTAGCTGTAGTGCTGCTCCTAGCCTTAGCGCTGCTGCTAGCCGTAGTGTTGCTCCTAGCCTTAGCGCTGCTGCTAGTTGTAGTGCTGCTCCTAGCCTTAGCGCTGCTGCTAGTTGTAGTGCTGCTCCTAGCCTTAGCGCTGCTGCTAGCACATCTCACTGCTCCTGTAGACCTCAACCTTTGTGCCTTCTCTTCATGTTCATGTAGAGAATTTATTCCCCTACTTCTGACACAAGACAGACTATGAGGTACAGTAGGTACGTTGGCAGCGTTCGCTTGACCAGGTCAACATTGTCCTGGGTTTCCAAGCCCGGGATGTTCAACAGAGCAATCTATCAGTCCAGCAGGTGAGTGACAGCTGTATTCTTCCCAGCCCAGAAAGCCTGACTTGAAGATGCACACACTCTCATTACTGTCAGAAGCCAATGAGATGTGTATTGAAATCTTCAAATCACAATATAACTTAGTACAGATCTAATATGGAAATCTTGTGATGCTCTCTGCTCTTCCTTCTAGAAATTTCCATCGTGGTTTTACTATCAGTTTTAATACACACTGTCAAATGCATCACACATAGACCGTAACTGACTAGGCCTATGTTTTAGTCTTTTACAGCCTCCATGGCAGTTCCAGTAGGTTGGAATGGTGAAGGCCGTTCAAGTTGATCAAGTCCACAACATTCTCACGTTCCTCAAAATGCTCAGTGGAGATGTCTAAAGATGTAGTAATTGCCGTTCTAGCTTTTAAATGGCTTAGCAACAGAGGAGAAAATGTTTGGCTACGGATTATTTTCTAAAAGATCCCTGCATACTAGGATTTGAACTACACCTGGATAATCTCTGCAATGTTGTCTAGTGGGTCTGTTTTTTTAATGAAATGAACATTCCAAATCTGTTTTAAAACTTCGATTTGACGTAATTAACATTTGTCACTTTAGAGCACTACTTTTAGTGAAAGCTTTTCATCTAATTAAAATCCAGCAAATAGTTGTGTTTCTGTTTTCTGTATAAAACATGGCCTAGGAGAAGCCTGGCTAAAGAGGGAAGGTATAACCAGTCCGTTCTTTTAACTAGGCCTAATGGTACTACCAGACAGAGGAAATCCTTCTGTAGCTGTCAGACATTTTAAAACACAAAATGATGAACGCATTTTTATGACATTAAACTCACTTCCTCATACCGAGCGTAATCTTTGAATTAAATTACATTGCAAAGTCAGTCTGTTTAATCTGTGGCCATGAATGCTCTGCTCTCTGGCTTTTCTATGATGAACTTTTCGTAGATAAACTACGTATAGCCTTTGTATGTGTAAGATTGTGGTCTTTTAAATAAAGCCAGCAGCTAAGTTAAAGTATGCAATTACTGCCAGATTATTTCACAATATAATAGCACGCTTAGTAATTATACCAATGCTCTGTCGAAACTCAGCTGCCGCTGACAACAGCTATTCGAACTCTTAACTCAGAAAGGCCACGCAGGGCATGCAGATGCTACTTGTTTTGAAGTGTCAGACGTAAATCAGTTGCCCACCGGAGCGCGAGTGAGGTACAGTGGAGTCGCGGTGGTGGTTCTGAGCGCGTGACAGATGCACACGCTCTCTGTGTAGGAGGCAGCGCGATGACACGAACACAATAGGAAGACGGCTCAGGACGCGCCGCGCCTGACAGACTGTCACAGCGACGGCTTCATCCGAGCTCGCTCGCAGCTGCGCACGGAGGGCGGGACAGGCCCGCCGGCTCTCACCCATCGTAGGAAGCACTGGAAACCGCTTGGGACAGCGTAAGTCAATAGGCATGGAAATTATAGACTACGTAATTGCGTGACCCGGTACCTGGTGCAAGTCAAGATGTCAAAGCCTGCGTTCCAGTGAATACAGCTATTTCGCTTCGGAGCTGTCAAGTGCTTTGTCCTGATGAAATGTATGCAGGGAGAGGAGTTCTTGAAAGGAGGCATCGTCTACTCTTAGAGCTGAACCCACTTTTATCACGTCTCTCTAGAGCTCTTTGTACATGGAAACTTATGCACGAGGAAGAACACTAAGCTACTCAATTACATAATAATTTCAATATGCAGATTTATGCTATCTAGATCAGTTTTTCATTGGTGGTCCCATTCTTAAATTTAAAGGGAATCTTATAAACAGGTAGGTCACTGTTTATAACCACATAGGAAGTGGACACTTCAATCTTATGCTCCTTTAAATGTGCCATATTTTGTCAATTGTGATTTTACACTGCAATCTAAATTTGTCCTCCGCTTTTTACCCATCTGTGCAGTTAGAACACACAAACACACTAGTGATTACTAGGGGGCTGTGGATCACACGTGTCCAGAACGGTGGGCAGCCCGGGGAGCAGTTGGGGTTAGGTGCCTTGCTCAAGGGCATCTCAGTCATGGCCTCAGGTCTGGGAATCGAACCCACGACCCTCCAGTCACAAGACCAGTTCCGTACCACCAGGCCATGACTGCCCCTTTATGCGTGTGTGTGTGTGTGTGTGTGTTCTAACAAGTACTCTCACCAAACATTCATGTGTGTTTTCTGTTTGCTCGCATATGATTGAGAAGACCCAGGTGGCAAAATGTTCATCCCAAGGATGTTTCTCCAATGCTGCACATTCAGGGCAAAGGTCTATAACAGCAAGGAGTGCTCTTTTGATCTTCAGTTGCTACTCAATTTGCCTTGAGGAAATGTTTGACAGCCTCTTCTAAAAGAGAAACTGAACATCAATAGTGCTCTCATCACATCAGAGTGTCAGGGACTGTGGCCTTGAATATTATTTTTAGCTTAGACATGCTTCCTCTTCAGTGACAAGGGCTTGGTAATTGGCCCTGCTAGTAGCCTCAGATTCACTCTTCACAATCTATGGTGGTGGTGGTTGTTGGTCTTGGAGGAGTAGGGATTTCAAATTTGTGTTCATGTTGCTTCACATCATTTAATGGGAGATTTAGTCAAACAAATGGCATTTAAATCTCAGTAGGCATGCAGGCACCAAACCATGCACTTTAGGTGGATGTTTCCCATTTGCAGGAGTGACAACTTACCAGGAGTCGAACAACGGTAACATGCACCAGTGCGGAGTAGCTCAGAAGCAGTGTCTATATTTTAAAGTAAGCAAATTGATTCAGTTTAGACTCATAGGGACTGTAATGGGGGCGGGGGCACCTTGCTATCAGTACTGTTGCACAACTAGGTCTACATTTGAACATGGGGCTAAAAAGCAGCAATCAGTATAGACAGTGACTTGGTATCAGTGTCTTTTCTAAATGAATTTTTAGAACAGCAAAAGATGTCTACAGGACAGTCATACAAGTTATTCATAAATGATAATAGAATGGAACAACCTCAGAATGATGTCTGCATCGGCATGTAGTTTAAAAGCATTAAAAAACAGCAAGTGAATTTGAGAGAATTCTCAACAAATAAACATGCAGCAGAAACAGAATACTTAGAAAATGAGTCAGAAAAAAAAAACATGATAGATGGGGTACACTGCGATAAATCATTATCACCTCAAAATGGACTTAAAACTAGTGGAATTTGAAAGGGAGAACTGTCTTGGATGTGAAATGCTCAAGAACAATCATAATTAAGCTTTTATGGTATGTAGACAAAGAGGAAATATGAAAATGGTTCAGAGACACAAACATTTATGTCAGTAGAAGAGATTTTCCCCAGCTTCACAAAGTGTGCTATATGGGGAGTTCTACATGTATAATGATCAAATATGATCATCTGATTGTTCGCTAAGTCAAACAAAATGATAAGTTATCATACATTTACAGAATATTTCTTATTTTAATATGATATGCATGCCAATATATTTTCTATTATAGAACATGACATTTTTCAGATATACCTACACTGTAATCAATTTCTGTAGTTTTCACAGCATTATTACTGTAAATGATAGAATTCTTACTGTAGAACATGTTTACTGTCACGTTGAGGACCCCGGCCCCTCCCCTTTGGGCGTGTGTATACGTGGTCCACGTGCTTTGTCTGCGTCAGTGGAACTCCGTGGTGATGGCTATGTCGTGTGATAATGTGTATCACCTGTGAATTGTCTCGTAATCACGTGGGGCTAATGTGGTTTGTCTATTTAATGTGCGCTCGCGCAGTGTCTGGTGCTCGACGTCTACACGTGTGTGTGCTTTTTCAGTGTTGCTCGTGCGCTATTGCGCAATATCTGTGAAATTAAAAGTGACGTCAGTCAACTTGCAAGGATTCCATGTCTCATCCTTCGCCACGACCCCCGCGTCACAGAACGACGAGCCGTCCGAGACACCAACAACATGCCAGGCTACAAGGGCAAGCAGAAGAAGGGCAAGAAGCCCAGTAAGTGGCATCACCGTTCTTCATCATCTCCCCCACGCTGCGAAGCTCCGCCGACTCGGACGCAGCTCATGGAAGACCCAGAGTGCTCCTACCTGCTCTGCGCGGCTCGGGAAACCACTATTCCCGAGCTGAAGGAGGAGTACCACCGGACTGCGGTCCGAGTGTGGCGAGAGAGGCACCCCGCACCTTCCCGGGAAAGCTCGCCCATAAGAGTGAGCGTCCCGGAGTTCTACCAGGCATTGCCACCAGAGGGCGAGCTTGGAGAGGAGGAGAACCCACCGACGCAGGAACAGCTGGAGCAGGATCCCACCTGCGCGTTCCAGCTGGCCGCGGCACGGAGGATGCAGGACCCCGAGTTGGCCAAGGAGCTCCGCGAGGGGGTGGTGCGGATTTGGCGTGAGCGCCAGCGACGCCCCCCTCCAGCTCACGCCCTCTCGCCTCTGAGGGTGGACTCCTGCATCTTCAGTGAGACTGCGTCCTCCAGATCTTCCAGGGCCAGCCCCATGGACTATTCCTGGGGTGAGAGCCGGCTGAGTCCATGGAAGGGGTCCTGGAGGGTGAGGAGGAGCTCCCTCGCGCTGCACCTGGTACATTCGACAGCCACGCTGCACCCGGTACGTCTGACAGCCACGCTGCCTCCGGTATGTTCTACCGCCGCGCTGCACCTGGCACATCCGCCCGCCGCGCTGCACCTGGCACGTCCGCCCGCCGCGCTGCACCCGGCGGAGGGTTCGCAGCGAAGGCAGGAGGGGGACTGCCCAACGCAGCGCCAGCAGCTCCAGATATCTCTCCGCTACTCGCTCTCCTCCTGGCGCGGAGCCTGGCGCCAATGTCGTGTGTGTGTGTACCAGTGTTTGTTAGTCTTCCCCTTTGTGTGCCTAACCCATTTTTCACTCTCGTGCCACTGTGTGTAAGCGTGCCTGTGTGTGTGTTTGTGACCGTGCCGTTCAATGTGTCTAACATTTTTTTCCCGGTCTTTCCAGGGAGGGTGTGCTAGGCGATTCGTGACGGACGCTTCGCCAAGGGCAGTCACCTCCCAGACGCAGGACTGAGCGCGTCGAATCCGCCCATCGTCGTGGGTTCGGGGCACTTGGTCCTGTTGGCACCCCGGGACGGGTAGTGCCCTTGGAGGGGGCGTCTGTCACGTTGAGGACCCTGGCCACTCCCCTTTGGGCGTGTGTATATGTGGTCCACGTGCTTTGTCTGCGTCAGTGGAACTCCGTGGTGATGGCTATGTCGTGTGATAATGTGTATCACCTGTGAATTGTCTCGTAATCACATGGGGCTAATGTGGTTTGTCTATTTAATGTGCGCTCGCGCAGTGTCCGGTGCTCGTCGTTGTCTAAGTCTACACGTTGTGTGTGTGTGCTTTTTTAGTGTTGCTCGTGCGCTATTGCGCAATATCTGTGAAATTAAAAGTGACGTCAGTCAACTTGCAAGGATTCAGTGACTCATCCTTCGCCACGACCCCCGCGTCACATTTACAGCATGTTACTGTAGTTTTCACAGCATTATTACTGTAAATGATCAAATTCTTACTGTAGAACCTGTTTACAGCATGTTACTGTAAATCTGCAAGCATCATGGTCAAAATTCAGTGGCGGGTGAATTCTACAGTAAATATAATTTTGTCATAATTATCATATTATCATAATACAGTCATTTTGAGCGGGATTTATTCAGCAATTTAAACAGAAATCCACTTTTGCTAATGGTAGGCAACATCCACACAGACAGAGGATAATGTCTTTATATCCTTCATAGCTGATACATGCTGTGTAGTTCGCTGTATAACTATATATATAAAGCTGCGATGAAAATGAACGCACGTTGAAATCACTGTTTTTATTGTAGGCACGTACACCAGCAGCCAGTCTTCTAGTGCTAATGGTTAGCTCGGCTAACACTATTAGCCGAGCCTTTTTTAGCTCGCATCTTTCAGCTAATAAACAGTCAGTCTGTGTCGAGGTAGTAACTGGTACTAAGTGAGATAAATAGCATTGAAAGCTTTGCTTTGATCAGTTTATTCCAGTAGGCTATAGTGTAAATGAAGCCGGTGTTTATTAGCTCTCACTTCCACCATTCTAATGTACTGCTCTGCTACATAATCCTACACTGCACTGGGAGAGGGAAACGTTAGAGAGGCACCTTCCTTAGCTGCTAATGTGCGTTAAATTACCAAAACTTACTCATTGTATATGATATTTTGATAGAATTTGTTATTTTGTGACATTTAGTGGATAACATCATCAGTTTGCTGTAGGAGTAATGTTACTGCATAAACGTTAGTGTTTGCTAGCATGTATGTGTTGGTGTGCCAGCTAGCTGCATTTAGTGAAGCTCATCACTTGTTTTTTTGCTAGCCATGAGTACAGAAGACCAGTGTTGCCAACTTAGCGACTTTGTCGCTATATTTAGTGACTTTTCAGACCCAATTCAAGGATTCCCCAGCCCAGAAAGAAGGAATTTAATTGTTTTTATTTCTAAAGCTTTTTGTGTTTTTATACAGTTCCACATTCAATATTGTACCTTGTATTTAAATGTTCAAATGTTCTAAAAAGTGTTAAAATATTCCTTTACAGTAATTAATTTACTATATTAAAATGAATACAGTAATTTTAAGCTGTAAAGCTCTTACAGTAGTTTAATAATTACTGTAATACAAAATACAGTAATTTTACTGTGATAAAAATTACAGTAAGAACCGTAAGTACTGTGATTAAATGTACAGTATGCATACTGGTGGTGCTATCATCGTTTTCTCCTGTTTTGTGAGAGAATAGGGAGTTAGGGACGATTGACCTGTGTTTTTGTTTATTTCTTTTGGTTTAGGGTAGTTAAAGCGGGGGAGGACTTTAGCTTGTTCTGGTTGTTATTTTGGCACGAGCCTGTTCGATGTTGTCTCCGTAGGTTATTTATTTGTATGATGTTATATGATGTACTTGGAAATGGAATATGGACATTACAATACAAATAAGATAAAAGAACCATGTATGAATGAACCTTGCTGTGTGATGTTTTGGTTATTTATGTTGCGTCCTTTTAGAACGAGCTTGCACAAAGGACCGTAACAACATCACTTTCAAGGTCCATTTCTATATTTCCCATCACGATAAACTTAAGTTAAATGATTCGAAATAATTCGCTTTTTTATTGCATTATTTAATGGTTGTGTGATGTTCTGTTATTAACATAGGGAAACATTGGGGACCTCTAGTGGTCAGAACTTGTTGCAGTAACATTCATTTGAGCCTTCAGTGTTCCCGTAGTTAGTTCAGGTTGTATGAAGGAATTAAACAGTCACAGTTTTTTCTCTGCGTTATATGGCCAGGAAAACATTTGCCTGTGAGTAATATTGTGTTTAGTTGTTGTATAACTTTATACTCAGATTACGTCTGATGTAAACCTTGGTTAAGGAACAAAAATAAGTTATATATTCTTTCAGTTAACTGTAAATGCTAATCGCTAGCATATATATGGATTTTTCCATAGACGTTAGCCTTTAAGCTAACAGTTCGGTTCCCATTAATGTACAGTGTCACACAATTGCACTAAGGAAACGAAGGTAACTAAGATATATTTTGTATGTCTGCTTTATAGTTTTACAGTGAGTCTTGAGTAAAGCTTTTGAAGAGAACTTCGGCATCCGGCTTTTCTTGAGAAACTGTTGTCTATCTGCCGAGCTAGTAGCTACACACACAAGCAGGGGCAGAATAGGTTGTTTATTTTCAAAATGCCCAATCTTAACGTCTTCACGTTCTCTCATGTTTCGCCCTGGAATTACAAGAGGCTTGTATTTGTTAACATAATACAAGAGAACTGTTCAGTCAGATAGCTATTTGTTGTGAAATCAAGTAGTTACTATTTCAAACATTTTCAAGTAGCCTACTTTAGCCTAAATTCCAGCACTTTTCAAACCTGGAACACAATGTAACATAAAAAATTCATCAGGTAAATGTTCATTCCCCTGTTTTTGATATACTACCACATATCGTTTCAGAGACCACTGCAAAGAACGTGACGCACCAAGTATAAACGCCTCCGCCGTTTGTGCGAGGTGTGCGCTCGCGAAAGTATTGTGGCATGGTGTGGAGAGAAGAGGTCGTAGGCAGGTCCATTTTGACTTTATAATTGGCTTTATTAATGCCACGACAAGAAACTTGCTGTACGCATGCACAATCAACATAGAGCTTAACAGCTAAATTCACACATGCAACATGGGGGATAGCATTATGACAATAACATTACACATAGGTGGAAGGGAGACGCAGGTAAGGCATAAGTACATGAAATGGACCAGGGTGACTAACACTAACAGCACATAAGAAGGATAACAGCAACTCGTAACACAGAGGCAAAAACTTACATAACACACAACACAGTATCAGACATGACATTAATGCATGAACAGTATAACTTGTACAACATGCATAAAACAATAAACAGTCCGATTCACAGCATCAAAAACACGGCGATGCACAAAAGGAACATGGCATCCAATCAGTCGGGGACTCTGCAGTAAAACAGTCCATGTAGTAAGGGCACACAGTTCAAGGCACACAGTCCTGCAGGCACCATGGCAGCCTATGTGCACGCTGCTGCCTGGCCGATCTGACCACAGGGGAAACACCGGGGGCTAGGACTAGGCACTTGTAAAGCTGCTTTGTGACAACAACTGTTGTAAAAAGCGCTATATAAATAAAATTTGATTGATTGATTGAAACAGTGTGGGGGACAACGAGGGAAACGGGCAGGAGTGTCCGGGCAGCGTCTAGTGCCTTGAGCTCTTGCCGGCCCCAACGTATCCGGTAGACCACGTCGCTCAGCCGAGACAGCACAGAGCACGGACTCACCCAAGCAGACTGCAGCTTGGGGCACAGACCCTTCTTACGCTGTGGATTGTATAACCATACCTTAGAGTTTGCCAGCAGAGGTTCGCCATAGCAGCGCATGTCATAAGCACACTTCTGGCATAGTCCGGCCTCAGACTGGCTGCCCCTGGCCAGCATGTAGATGTCGTGCAGTCTCGCCTGTAGCCTGGAAACAAACACAGGACCTGGTTCAGTGTCACCGTTGTCCTCTGGAGGTGCACCGAAAGCCAGGTCCACTGGCGACCGTAGCTCACGGCCGAACATGAGCATGGCCAGCGTGAAACCAGTGGTCTCCTGTATGGCAGAGCGGCATGCCAACAAGACAAAAGGGAGCTGCTTGTCCCAGTCACATTGGTTCCCCCGGGTAGCCATGGCCAGTTGAGCGGCCAGGGTCCGGTTGAACCACTCAACCAGACCGTCACATGCGGGTGGAGGGGTGTCGTCATTGTCCTGTGTACCCCCAGCAATGGGCAGACCTCGCCCATGACCTCAGACTCAAAGTTCATGCCCTGGTCGCTGTGGAGTGCCTCCGGGATGCCGAAACGGCAGAAGAATTCCCCCACCAGGGTCTCAGCTGTCGTCGTAGCACTTTGGTCGGGCACCACGTATGCCTCCGGCCATTTTGTGAAGTAGTCCATGGCCACGAGCACATAGCGGTTACTCGAATCAGTCACTGGAAACTGCCCCAGCACGTCCACCGCCACTCTCCATAGGGCTGCCGGATTGCATGGGGTGGAGGGGAGCATGCGAGGTCCTCGTCGGTCCCTTTTTAGCGGCGCACGTCACAGCAGTAGACATACAGCTCAATGTCCATCCTGCAGCTGGGCCACCAGAATTTCTGTCGTAGCTGGCCCAGAGTCTTGGTGATGCCAAAGTGGCCTGAGCCGGGAAGACCGTATACGGCCCACAGGACATCTCCCGTGGCACCACTGCTTGCGTCAGATTGCCCCCAGTGCCCGGGCCCTCCCAAACCCAGCATAGCATACCCCCCACAACTTTCAAGCAGCCCCATTTAGACTTCAGGGCCTTGGCCACAGGGCCCAGTCACATCACAGTGTCCCACTTCGGCGTGTCGGCCGACTCAAATGCACACAACGCCCACCTGAGCTCCAAATCAGCCCCCTGAGCCTCGGTCAACTCCGCAGCGGACACACAATATAACACGGGGGGAGAATGGGTAAACTGGCCAACCGCCGTGCATAGGCCGACGTTGTCCGCTTTGTCCTCAGCCCGCAGGCAGTATTTGCAGTCCAGTGAAGCGCACGGACGTCGGGACAGCGTGTCGGCATTACCATGGTTGTGGGCAGGCCTGTGCTCGACCACAAAGTTGAACTCCTGTAGCCGGGTTAGCCACCTTGCTAATTGGCCCTCTGGCTCACGGAAGCGTAATAGCTACTGGAGCGACGCATGATCAGTCTGCAGCAGGAACGGCACACCGTACACTTATGGCCTAAAGTGACACAGCCTCTCAACGACGGCCAACAGCTCACGCCGTGTGACACAATAGTTCCTCTCATCCTTGTTGAGGTGGCGGCTGAAGTACGCGATAACCCGTTCTGTACCTCCCAGGACCTGGGACAGTACAGCACCTAAACCGTGTCCGCCAAAGGGACCTGCCAGTACTCGCTACACAGGTCCAGAGAACTAAACCAGTCGGAGCCCGCTAGTTGTTCGAGCATGTCATCCACCCGCGACATCGGGTAGGAGTCTAGCCTGGTGACCGCGTTCAAGCGCCGGTAATCAACACAAAACCGCCACGTGCCGTCCTTGTTCGCCAGGACTACTGGTGTGGACCACAAGCTGATCGACAGTTCTATTACGCCAGCTGCAGCCATCTCCCGAATCTGACTCTCGGCCGCCGCACGCTTAGCTAAAGGGAGGCGGTGGCTTCCCAGGCGGGCAGGCTAAACGCATCAATCGAGTGGCTCGCGAGTCCTGTTGTCAAACAGTCACGTTTGTTTGCCACAAATAATCCCCTGTAACGCTCTAGAAGATCACGGAGTGTGTTATGGATAGCCCTAATCTACTCCTAAGCCACAACTCATGGACCGGGTCCGCCAGACACGGCAAATGGTTTGTTGAAGCTCTCAGGTTCCGCGGACATTAAACACAACCGTGGGGTCATGTCACTCCCACAGCACACATTATCCAGCCGATCATTCAGTACTAATACCCCACGCCCATAATCGATAACGGCTCTAGCCAGCGTCAGGAAATCGCTACAGAGAATACACGAATCCGAAATCTCACCGACCCCAAAACATGTGCACGCAAGGCCCCTGCCCAAAGTCAAATTCAACCTCGATGCACCCCAGTAGCTCAAAGTGCTCACCCGCTCACTCAAAGTGGTCAACCCCAACACCCCCCCCCCCGACTGCGCGTCACGTCAGTGAGCCCCCCCCGCACTACTAGCAAGTAAATCAGGCCGTATAAGCAACACAGAGGACCCCGTGTCAACCCGTGCTGAAACAGAAATATCGCCAAACTTACATGAAATGTGCATGTTGCGTTGGCCGGCGACTCTCAAGGTGAAGCTTGAGGGTAGACTAGATGGGTTAGGAGTCGCCACGTCCCTCATCAGGCAGCTCCCTGCTCGTTTCCCGTAGCTTTGCATCCAGCAGCCTTGTGTCCATGTTCGCCGCAGTTCCCACAAAGTAATCCAGTGATAGCTGCAGTTGGGCTTTGCGCGGGAATGATGGGTAAGCTAGCCGCACCAGCAGGGCCACCACTGATGCCAGCATGCCAAGCCTCTCTCCCCGGCCTCGTCGGCGAGCAGCCAAATGCTGTTTCACTTCCGACTCATTAGGTTGCCAGCTGAACCAGGTCTTGAGCGCCACCTTCAGCAAAGTGAGTTCCTGCCGGACCCTGAGCGCCGGACCTCGGAGTGCCAGGCACAGTTGTGCAGCTACCTCCGTGTCGGACCACCCCTCGTAGTTGTCTTCCATGTCAAGTTGGGCCTCGAACGCCGCCCAGTTCGCATGAATGAGTGAAAAGTAGAGGGCTGCCTCAGTAGCAGTGTGGCCCTGTATGCATCCCTTTTCTTCCGGCTTTCAAGAGAGCCGGTCGCACTTTATCTCTGCTCCTGCACTCCCTCCCTTCTGCTCAGCTCAGTTAGATTCTTTGTCTTGTCTTAGCAACCTGATGCTGCTCTTCGAATTTTAACAAGAAAACACTATTTTTTCCACGAGAAGTCATGGTGCGGGAGAACCCACATGTCCGGACGGAACGTTCTAATCTGGGTATGTGTTTGACTTATGGGGGACCTGGCATAGTTTGTGTCTTGCGCCTCTCTCCCTGGAAGATGTTGAGGACATGTTCTTATTTGGAACTTTGATCGCGGTGGCTCTGCTGATTGGATTAGGCATTGCCCTGGTGTATTGGAAAATTGATAGAGTGGAGTCAGTTATCGAACATCCACGTCAAGTGCTCAACATGATTGATGCGGTGGGTAGAGCTGTTGGAACACAGACTGTGACTGTTGGTAAAAGCTTGGAGACGATCGTGGATGGAATCAATGCTCTACGTTTGAAGTTGGATCAGTTGGGAGACCTCTGACTTAAAGAGGAGTTTGTGTGCTCAAACGCTCCAGGACGAGCTCCTTGCTAAATTCTTCATTCTTCTTACCTGCATTGGCGCCCAAACAAATTTCTCCCAGAAGGTCGTCGTCTTGGTTACCTGCTCCTACCCCCACACAGAGAGTGTCAGAGATGGCTCTCGCCTTCCACTGCGAACTTTGACACAAAAACTCTGTGCCAGGTTTCTGGCTCCCCCTCCCCATCTGAATGAATCATGCTTACTGCTTACTGTCTGTGTTATCAATGCTTGTATGTGCAATGAAGATTTTTTGCATGCACACACTGTTGTCATGTTTGTGAGAATAATCTGTGGTCATATTTTTTTGTCTCTCTCCCATTCTGCGTAAATGGCAGCGCAGTAATTGCAGCGGCTGCTCTGGGTTCCAGTGCTTTAACACTGGAGTTTGGAGAAACGCAATCTCGTTCAGCTGTGCACTTGTGTAAAGTCTGAATGACAATAAAGTTGACTGACTTTTAACTTTGACTTTGACTCACATTATCATACAGCAGGTTAATAGTCCTGTTTTTCCTGATGGGACAGTCCACAAACTGGAAAAAGGCAGGCAGGGTAGAGACATGTAATGTGACGTAATTAAAATCACCAGAAATCAGAAGGAAGGTGTCGGGGTGCTGTGTTTGTAGTGCTGCGACAGTGGAGTGGATGACGTCACACACTGCCTGTGCGTCCGCCCGGGGAAGAATGTACACACACACGAAGATGACGTGTGAGAGCTCCCGCGGCATGTAATAAGATCTGAGGCTCACCGCTGACCGTTCTATATCCCGACAGCAGATAACCTCCTTCACGTTTACACGGCCGGGGTTGCACCACCTGGTGTTGATGAAGAGCGCCAGCCCCCCACCTTTGCACTTCCCGCTGAGCTTCGGGTCCCTGTCCGCCTGCACTGTAGAGAATGCAGGCAGCTCCACGTTAGCATCTGGGGTGAGCCAGGTCTCTGTGTAACACAGCACACTGCACTCCCTGAAGAGCTTCCGGTTCTTCACCAGACTAGCCAGCTCATCGGTTTTGTTAGTCAGCGAGTTGACATTTCCCATAACCACCGACGCAACCGAGGATTTGTACCTCCACCCCTTCTCCGTATTCTTAGCCTTTAGCTTAGCCTTTAGCTTAGCACTGGCTCTGCAGCCCAGATACTTCCACCTCAGCTCCCCCCGGGATTGTTTGGACAATGCCCCTGCATCCCATGGCTCAGCAGTTGTTCCTGGGACTCGATATTCCTCGCTGCAATCCATACTACTATAAAATATGTTCTAATATCCTTAGGATATAAATAAGATGCACAAAAAAGCATAGAGACAATAAATAAAGTTTAGAGAAACTTTAGTTTAGAGAAAAAAACACACAAAGACGGAGTTACTGGAAAAGGCAGCCACTTGCCTTGGCGCCGGAAGCATGACAACAATTTAGAAAAAACAAAAAAGGTGTCGCACCACAGGAGGTGGTCGGCCCAGGATGGATCTCTGGAAAGGCTTGTCTCCCCTCATCTCAGTGTTCCTCGAGTATGCGGGCAGCCATGTGGAGAAGATAAAATGGGAAATTTGCCCTGTATGAGGTCATACAGGAGTCTGGAGTGTGGCAGCAACTCCGGCATTAAATTTAATTATTACAGCTTAGCTCAGGGGTGGGCAATTAATTTTTACAAGGGGCCACATGAGAAACCTGAATTGTGTCAGAGGGCCACACAAACGAAAATGACGTCATTATGGTGGCCCCGCCCACCTCGCACGAACTTCCGCAAACGGTGGAGGCGTTAATACTTGCCGCGTCACATTCTGTGTAGTGTTCTCCGAAACGATGTGAAGAAACACCCCTCAAAAACAATGGATGGAACATTTACCTGACCAATTTTAATGTTGCTTTTTGTTTCAGATTTGAAAAGTGCTGGAATTTAGGCTAAATACTTGAAAATGTTTGAAATTGTAACTACTTCGTTTCACAACAAATAGCCATCTGAATGAAGAGTTTTCTTGTATTACATTAACAAATACGAGCCCTCTTGTAATTCCAGGACGAAACATGAGAGAACGTGAAGACTTTAAACAACCATTAAATAATGTGATAAAAAAGCGAATTATTTTGTATTTTGTATTTTATAAGGTGGAATTATTTTGTATTTTGAGTATATGTATAAATATTTAACTTAATTAAGTTTAACGTGCTGGGAAATATTGAAATGGACCTTGAAAGTGACGTACAAATGTTTTTATTCCACCTTATAAAGGTGTATGAACCCTGCAAACATGACTTTGTCCATCGCGCTGAGGCGCGGCGCGCGCAAAGTTACAAAATTCGAGAGGTGCACGACCTCGCGAATCAACAGCGCGCGAGACCCTCGCGCACGGGCAGAGCCACCGCGATTACGTCATTTTCGCCGCGCGGACCCCTGCGCTGCTCGCGCCGCATCAAGTATAAACCAGGCTTAAACCTAGCTTTAAAGCACTTCTACGGCACTTCCAAGGTCCATTTCAATATTTCCCAGCTGACTCAGGTTCTCTCTAAGCTCGGTTTCTGGAACAGAAAACCCTGAGTTTTCGTTAACTCTGAGTTTACTTACCCGGTTTCTTCACTGAATCCGCTTTCTGGAATACCCCCTGTTCAGTCAGCTATTTGTTGTGAATCGAAATACAGTTACAATTTCAAGCATTTTCATGTACTTTAGCCAACATTCCAGCACTTTTCAAACCTGGAACACAATTCACAATTATAGTTTGTCACGTAAATGTTCCGCCGTTCGCGGAGATTCGTGCGAGGGGTGCGGAGTCGCGCGCTACGTTCACTCACAAAAGTATAAATTTTGCCTTAACTTGTCGCTGATCACCTACAGTGTTTCTTGCACAGCTCACTCACAAGCACGTACATCCACATGGAATTAACAAAAATGTAGTGCTTTCAAAATAAAAGCGTCACAGTTGTATTGCACGCACGACATAGATATTTGTTAAATTTATGATTGGCCTCTCGCGGGCCAGACAGGGACGCACAACGGGCCGGATGTAGCCCGCGGGCCGTTGTTTGCCCAGGTCTGCTTTAAATGAACACGTTAAGACTAGTTAAGACCAGTCCGTTTACTAAATGGAGATGTAGGGATATAACACATAATTACCTGCTGCAGGTGGGCATGTACTTGATATAAAACTCAAAGTTAACTACAGGGCAAATGTGAAAGAAGGAGGAGGCACTGAGTATCTCTCCCTCCACCTTCAGCAGCTGAAAGCACAGCATCAGGAAGTCATGGGCATCCTGTGGAAGACAGCATAGAATGTCAAAAGGGGGCTTTGCTCCTGGACTTCAGCAGCAGCACAGTGAAAAAACAAAGAAGACTGTGTGCAGGTCCTGCATGTGGTACTGATGTGTTCTTAATGGCTCAGAGGGCTATGTAGCTGGACCTTTTCATAGTATTCTCCAAACTCAGGGCACCAGACTAAAACACAGGCATTCAGGACCTCCAGGAGCTGCATCTTCTGTGCAGAGCTTTGAGTGGTGAGCCTGACCTGCTGCAGATCTGTGAAACATCTACACACGGCAACAGGAAGTCCAATGTGATTTATATCTCTCAGCATCACAACAACCCCCTAAGCACTCATATTTAAAACGTTTAGACACATAAATCTTCTGGTTCGGGTACCTCAGCATCTGGCAGCTGAATGAATCCGTCCAACTAGACCATTGAGCACTGATGGGTCTCCAGAAGGAGGAGAGACTCAGTAGGCACTGCAGAGTGGCGTTCATATAGCAGGTATTCCCAATGTTGGGAAATCTAAGAGACATTCATGTTTCAAAATAGATTTAGGTCACATTCTGTGAAACTTCCAGGCCACTAGCTGTCAGTATACTAGCTGTTTCATATTGTGAACAAAAATTACTTATTGCTCCTTTAACTGCTGTGTGTGTGTGTGTGTGTGTGTTTGTATTATAGATAAAGATAGCTTCACCTGTGTAAATTGTACAATCATGCAATGTCAAATAGGCTGCGTATCATTACCCGAGCTGTTGAATGTCGGTGTCTTTGACAGCTGAAACAGTGGGGGTGTGGCCTTGGTCCTCACCCTGGCCACTCTCAGTCTTCATTTCCCTCACCATGAAATTTTGAGTCTGCACACAAGCTGCTGTCTCCACCTGATCTGCCACCGATCTGAGAGAGCAGTGTGAGATGAACATGGAGTTTGTGTGTACACAAAATGTTCACTTACCTTAGACAGTTGTGATGAAACACTTTTTGTTGCTGTTTTTTATTTTATTTCAGTTTCTCATGATTTATGAGTGAGGAAAAAAATAATAACCACATTCGCGTGACTAAACAGTTCATAAGGCTGAAATGCTTTTCATACCTGGGAGCTGAGGGCCAGGAATGAGTAGGATGAGCAGGTAATGTATTGTGGGAACTATCCACAGGAGGAGAGGTAGGAGCAGTGGGGGTTAAGTGTCCCTCAGACGAAGAGGTGGATGAGGTGACGTCCATGGAGTGACCCTCAGATGACACACAACTGTCAGACGCTTTGGAGGACACTCGCTTTCTTATTTTTCTGTAGAACAGCATTCATTGGTTTGTCAGTTCATTAGTATGTGAAATATTATCTCAGTACCAGTGGCGGCCTCTGACAAATATCTCAGGGGGGGCAATTGTTGTGATGGCATCCAAGGTGACCATTTCAGTGGGTAAATAAAAAACAGTGACTTAACCAATGAAAATATCATCATAAATATATATTTCTCTTTACATTATAGACTGTACAGTACTTGTGCACCGATATATCTTGTAAATATTATCTTGGTTAAAGCTACAATGACTGAACAATTAACTGTGGTCAACAAAAATGGTCATCTCTCCATTTGCCCTCACAAACACGGGTGATAGTGGGAAAAATTCCTGAGCCTGAAATTTTTCTGAGCGGGGGGGGGGGGGGGGGGGGTTGTTTCTGAGGGGGGTTGTGGGGGTGGAAGTGTACCATATTTTGAATAATTTTATCTTTAAATTAATAAAAAAAAAACAAATTTCTATTAATATTCTGAGAAAATGCTGTAACCTAAAGATTCTGTTACAATTAGACACAATATGTTAAAAACAGGCATGATTAATTATTTATTCATTACTGTTAGTAAATTATAGGATACCAGACAACTCAAAGGGATTATTAGGACATACATTTTGTGCTTTTGTTCATGTATTACACCTTAGGCTACGCCGTAAGTTACGGGCGGCCATGATGAACCAGATCGTCTGACCACCTGTACTGGCTAAAAAAAAAACACTTTCTTATATTTCTGATAAAAATTAAACTTCATCAGAATAAAGATAAATACTGAATTTATCTTGTGTCTACGTCTGAAGTGCTTCCGATGTCTGAAATACAGGCGGTTGCCGGGTTATGTCGTAAATCGATTTTCAGTGTAAATCGGAACATACGTACATACTGTACGTAAATAACGTACTATACACAATTATCCTATCCTAAAGCTAGCCTTTTGGCAAATACCTTTATATATAGCTGCGTTTAACTAAGGCTAAAGGCCTATCCTGACGCCGCGCACACCAAACACCAAATTCCGTTTACGACGCAGAACCACTTAGGTCCAAACAAGGCTTTATACAAGGCTTTATACAGTAAATGGGAGATGTGTTGAACCACGAAACATCGTAACTCGGGGACCGCCTGTATGATGTTTATATCGATTGAATCGGAGCAATGTCTTCAGCACGACCAAACAAGTTGAAA
Organism: Brachyhypopomus gauderio; assembly: GCF_052324685.1. Lineage (NCBI taxonomy): Eukaryota > Metazoa > Chordata > Actinopteri > Gymnotiformes > Hypopomidae > Brachyhypopomus > Brachyhypopomus gauderio. The sequence goes on from NC_135212.1 coordinate 17,607,880, forward strand.
ACATAAACTGACCATAACAAACTGGACTTAAGGCAGGAGGGAGGTAGATTTTCTACGTAATGTAGGAAAATCAGAAGGCGGGATGAGCCGCAAGTCAATCAAATGACACCGCCGTCATCCATCCAGCGCTGATGATCCAGTGAGAGGATATCATATAATATCATATAATATCATATTTCCTCATAACAGATAGCACGTGTGTGTGTGTGTGGTTTATTATTATGATTTGACGGATTTTTTCCCCCAAAAAATTCAAATGACAGAAATCTGTCATGATCACGGAGAACTTTAACCCATGCACTAGGCAAACCTTTTTTTTTTCACGGACATGTCGGTACGCCGGAATTCCGGCGTGGCGCCTGAAAACTATCAGGCCTGCAAACAACTTTAAACATGGAGAGAGGCCAGATTTACTATTAATTAAATAAAGTGAATCTTTCCCACTCACAATAATTTCAGCCTTTTATTTTAGGTGTTGCATTTTAGAATATAAATGGGCAACAGCATTAAGGATGGAGCAGAATGCCGGGAAAGCAGAACAGGGCGCTCGCTACTTCACAGCCTGCTAGCCATGTTTTCCCTTCATACCAGTTTCGCCAAAATCCCCAGTTATATTATTTTCCTCCCTTTGTAGACACTTCACTTGTTTAAATTTGGTCTCGGTGGCCCTAATTCCCTAATTCTGGATTTTATGCAGTTTGTGGATTGTGAAGGTCTGTGAACGCTGACGTTTTAATTCTGGAATACTTGATTTGATACAAAATAAAGCAACGCTACCTGAAGCTTGGATCTATGTTTGGAACAGCTAACGCGTCAGGCATTAGTTTCGCCTATTCAGCCGCTCGACGACCTTGAAGTTTGTTGGACAGTTGTCAACATTGTCAGCAAAAATATCGGCAACGGAGTTGCCCAGTTTCAGCGCACAGCTTGAACGCCACTACACCTACGAAAGCGGTCTGCCCGACTCAGACGGGGAAGACAACGGTGGTACCGGTGCTTGTGCTGTGTTTGATATTGTTTGCATAAACGCAGTTTGGTTACTTCCACGAGAAGACGTTGTTGTTGCCCTCTGACTGTGGCTACCACTGTTTAGTGCTGTGTGTGGGCCTGAAGTGTTGTGTAGTATACTCCTGCCTGCAGGTGTCGCTGTGTGAGTAAAAAGAGCCAATGTTCAAGAGAGAAGAAGAAAAGTAAAAGAAAAGAACCACGAAGGTATTACAGCGTTCTTCGTGCCTATTTGGTCTTTTATTACATTCCTTACCTATACAAATACAACATGAAGTTCATTGGGGATTTGGTGTGTGTGTGCTGTGGCTTTATGCGTGCTGTTAAGATATTGCCGCTGCTTTGAAGTTGCCAAGCTGGTTTCGTATGCTCCTCGTCTTGACTGCTTAAAATGAGTGGATCACAAATTTCGTTCAAATATCGTTCAAATATCCTGAACAGGATAAAAGATCAATTGTTCTTACTGGGAAAGCTCTTGCAAATAAAATGGAAACCATCCAGACAAGAAGAAAAAAGTATGTAAACAAAATGAAAAGGGTAATTGTGTCTCTCAAAAAGCTAATGAAAGATGATCAAAAATGATTCACAGGTTAAATCACAGCTTGATGAATTAATGTCTGTTTGAGTGCCAGTGCATTGCATGAATCTTTACTGCCTTTAATTCCACTGGATGAGAAAGATAAGCAAATATCATGGTTTTCTAGCATCACTAAATACAATGAAGGTTTCATTGAGAATGTTAAAATATGGCTTTCTGAGGCTGATAAATGTTCAAGCAGGCCATTTTCTGGCACAGTGCCATACCAGGAAACCTCATTGGAGAGAGAAATGTGTTGTCAAGACCGTATTGAAAAGGAACCTCAATTGTCTCTTAATCTAAAGCATGACGTTCTTGATGATGTGTTGCCATCTGATAGTGTATCAAACCAAGGCAGTAGGTCAAGCTCAAAGGTATTGTCAACTTCATCTGCACATCTCAAGGCAGAAGCTGAAATGGCCACCTTGCTTGCATGTCAACATATGCTCAAATAAAAACATGCAATTGAGGAGAAAGAAAGAACAACTTCAGCTTGAAGCAGACATAGCTGCAACTGTTGCAAAGGTCAATGTGTTGAGAACTGGATCCACTGTACGGAGTACTGCTTCATGGAAATCCAATGGAATGGAATCATATTTTTAAATGAAGTAAAAAACTTTTGAAACTTTGAATGCTGATGCTGAGATTTTTGTTCCACAGACACTTAATGTAAATACAAAAGGAAATGCAACTATTGGAAATGCAAGGCTTGCAAGGCAAGTAAAGCTTGCTCAGCAACCAGTGGAAATCTGCTGTCTATTATGGAGAAACAAAGTGAATTAACCAGTATGTTAGTCTATCAACAAGGTCTGTTATCATTGCCTAAAAGAGAAATTCCGGTCTTTGATGGCAGTCCATTGCACTTTCATGTGTTCATTTGAACAGGTTATAGAAGCGAAAACCAGCAATGCTGATGATTTCCTGCATTATCTTGCACAGTATACCAGGGGGCAGCCCAACGAACTTGTTAAGAGCTGTCAACATATGTCAGATGGTGCTGGATATGTAAAAGCAAAGACTCTACTGTATGATCATTTTGGAAATGAACATGTGATTGCATCTGCTTATCTGAACAAAGTCCACTCATGGCCATTAATTAGATCAGAGGATGGAAAGGCTCTTCTATTCTTGTGTGGCTGTCGCAATGCGATGGAAGAGGTTCATGGCCTCTCTGAATTGACTACACCTGCCAATATGCTTGCTGTGATTAAAAGGCTGCCATATAAGTTGAAAGACAAATGGCGAACAGTAGCATGTGACGTCCAGGAGCAGCAGCATCGCAGATCTACATTTGTTGATATTGTTCTCTTTCTTGAGCATCAAGTTAAAATTGTTACAGATCCTGTCTTGGGAAACCTATGTGACATTCCTCCAACACATTTAACAGCAGAGAGCAGTGATGGAGGAAAACGTCCTTATCCAAGGACTAAAGAAAGTAGCTTTGGGACAACTGTTAGTGCCTTTGAGAAAAATCATCAAATAAAGGTTCAAGATGGTCAGACTTTTGTGAAGATTTGTCTATTCTGAAAGGGTGGGCACGCACTGGAGTCATGCTCTTTGCTTGATGAGAAGCCTTATAATGAAAAGATTTCCTTTCTTAAAAGGAATGGCATATGTTTTGGCTGTTTGTGTTACTGGGCACATCAGCAAAGAATGTACAAAACGTCATCCAAGTATCCTTCATATCCATCACAAGGAGAAGAAAGAGGTCAGATCTGACACTGAAGCAGATAACTCTCCTGTTAGAGTCCAGACTAGTGGTCTCACTGGGGCCGATGAGCAATACTGCAAGCTTGCCTTTGTACCAGTTAAAGTAAAATCAAAGAAAGGCCAAAGAATAGTGGAAATGTATGCCTTCTTGTACCAGGGGAGTTCAGCATCGTTTTGTACAGTGGCTCTCCTGGATAAGCTGAATCTTTTTGGAAGGTAGACCAGGATTCTCTTGCGCACCATGTGGCACCACAGTTCCATTGTGACTGAACTGGAAGTTGCTGGGTTGGACAGTGATGTTTACTGTGAAATGCCTGACCTCTTCACTCAACATAGAATGCCTGTTAATGTGTTTAACATCCCAAGACAACAAGACCTGGATGACTGGCCACACTTGAAGCTTGTTTATCTGCCAGAAATTGAGGCTGAAGTGGAGCTTTTAATCGGCATGAACATGCCCAGAGCACTGGAACCTCTGGAGGTCATCCGGAGTGTAGGTGATGGACCATTTGCTATTAAGACTGTGCTCGGTTGGACAGTAAATAGGCCATTGGGCAGAGAACGCTGTGGAAGGCCAGGGTGTCCATCAACAGTCACAGTCAACAGAATTTCTGCTGTTATGCTTGATAAATTATGGAAACAGCAGTTCAAGATGGACTTCCCTGAGTGTGTTTGATGAGGACTTGCAAAAGAAGATTCAGGAGAATGAAAGGCTTCATATTCGCCTCTATGAGGCAGACGAGCTTCACCGCCAGCAGGAGGCACAACTGAGGACCCAGCTGGAGCAGCTGCAGAGGAACGCAGAACAACACCAGGCCCTGGTGGATGGCCTCAACGTCAAGCACACAGACACCATAAAGAAGCTGCAGCGTGACAAGGCTCGTCTGGAGATCAAGGTGCAGACGCTGCAACGGGAAGCCAAGGAGTACAGACGCAGGACTGAAGAGCCAAGCAGGCCCATTACCCAAGAATCCACTGATCCCAACAACTTGTAAGCCTTAACACCGAATCACCACCTCCTTCTTCTCAAGTCCAATCTGTGCTTACCACCTGGTCTGTTTCAGAAAAATTATCTCTATGCACATAAGAGGTGGAGACAGGTCCAATATATATCTGACCTCTTCTGGAAAAGATGGATTAAAGAATATTTGCCACAACTTCAATTGCGCCAGAAATGGGTACAAATTAAACGTAATTTCATTCCTGGAGACATGGTTCTCATAGTAGATGACTCTGCGCCTTGTGGTTCCTGGATCATTGGCAGAGTCACAGCAGTTGCACCAGACAAGAAAGGGCTTGTACGTCGGGTCCGGATTAAGATCTCAACCAGCCTTGTATGCAGACCAGTCACAAAGATCTGCCTTCTTCAGGAGGCCTCTGACGCATGACATCATCTTGGAGCCAATTGATGCAACTACAATATGACTTGATGTTTAGGACACTACAGACATACATCACAGACTGACTTGATATTTAGGCTAAGTGCTGGTAACCTCTGGCCTATGACCGACTGGTGAGAAGAAAAGAAGGGAGAAATAACTGGATGGACCTTTTGAGTGCATTATATTGTTTTATTGAGAAACTGTGATGTAGTGTGTTGTATGTCCTGGATTATGGTATTGGATGTGTTAATTATTACTGTGTGGTGATGTAATAATTAGGGGTCGGAATGTTGTGGACAAGCGTAGACTTGGGTTTAGGTTTTGTGTGCACTTATGTAATGACGTGTACTATTTGGGTCACGTGGTGTCGGTGACGGTAACGATTTGTAATATCACCTGTGCACTTGCTAGGTGAGAGGAGGTAGTGAGTGGGTGATGGGGGAAGCCTACTTTTGCTGACTGTTTAAATGCTGTAAGTCACTGACGTGAACGTTGCCTAAGGATTACAGCTTGTATGTGGATTTTACGCCGTTTGTGTATTGTGAAAGTCTGTGGACGCTGATGTTTTAATTCTTGAATACTTGATTTGATACAAAATAAAGCAATGCTAACTGAAGCTTGGATCTATGCTTGGAACAGCTAACGCGTCGGGCATTAGTTTCCTCTATTCAGCCGCTCGACAACTTTGAAGTTTGTTGGACTGTCGTCAACAGTGCATTATAGCATGGCGAACAGCTGTAAACAAGAAACGACGGGATGGACCACAAGGTGCCGTACAGTTCTTCTAGCTAATGTTTAAAACTACTAGTGAAAAAAATCGATTTCATATCAGTCCACAAGACTTATAAATAAATTGACAAACACGAAAACGAAGGGTAGTTAGTTTTAGTTTTCTAAACATTTAATACATTTTTTTTAATTACCGTTATTATTTATCAATATCAGTTTTTTCAATATCAGTTTGCGTTTTTTCCTTCGTTTATTATAACCTTGGTTCAGACTGATCAGGGTACGAATTTCATGTCTAAAATGTTTGCACAGGTTACGAATGTTTGAAGGTACAACACTTGTTTCAAGCCCTTATCTCCCTGAGTCATAAGGAAAGGCTGCATCAATCTCTGAAATCAGCTTTCAATCGGTGCTACTGTAAATTCTGTAAAGACTGGGATGAGTGCCTTTGATGTTGTTTGCTTTAAAAGAAAGTGCACAAAAGTGTTGTTTATTCACTGGCCTGACAAAATGCACGTTTTTTTACCACGACAAAGATGAATAAAATCTCAGTGGTATTTTCATATCCGCTGCCTCGTATGGATGATTGCAACACTGCCAAATTTGTGAGTAAACTATCTTCTGAAGAGATACGGACAAATCCCTCTATTGTCAGAAACAGAGATTTCAGCTTTTGTTACTCCTGATCATTTCCTCCAGTATTCTATTATGGCTTTTCGTTTTAAGAATGCCCCAGCTACTTTTCAGTGCCTTATGGACACTGTGTTAGGTGTTGATCCAAATTGTTCTGCTTATTGGATGATATAATTGTGTATACCTCAACTTGGGAAGAGCACATTACCACCCTTCATAAAAGTGTTTGGCCAGCTCAGATAAGCTGGGCTTACTTTAAATCTGGCCAAGTGTGTGTTTGCACATGCAACAGTTTTTTATCTAGGTATGCAGGTAGGATATGGTCAATCATGACCTATTGCGGCAAATGTCACAGCTATGCTGGAGTTTCCAACTCACAAAACATGGCACAGTTTATGAAGGTTTTTGAGTATGGTTGGGTATTATAGGATATTTTGTTATAATTTCTCTGTTATCACCTCTAACTCAGATTTTTGAGTAATTCAGTTTGTGAACACACTGCTTGTAAACGTGCTTTTTCAAGTTTAAAGGTATTACTGAAGCTCCTGTACTTGCTGCTCTATTTCATTTTTTATTCTATTTTCTATTGCACCAAAAGGGGGAGGGGGGTTGTAATCCAATTTTGTTGTGCAATGTACAAGTACAATGTGTAATGACAATAAAGGTTCATTTCATTTCATTAATCTTGCTCAGCCTTTTATACTTTAAGTGCATGCTAGTGTTTCTGGTTCTGGGGCCGTTCTTCAGAAAGACCAGGATCAAACCTGTCATCCAATCTGTTATTCTCACAAGTTGAATAAATGTCATCAGAATTACTATAGAGAAGAGGACTTTGGCATTGTTGTTAGCAGTTCAACACTTCCATGTCTATGTTGGTTCCTCTCCTCATCCTTTTGTGTATACTGATGTCATTTGCTCTGCACCAAGCCCCCAACCTTCTGAAAACACAGCACCACCTGTGACAGGCCACCTATTTTTTGTTGACTCTGGACGAGAGCTATGATGTCCGCGATACAGCTCAGTTACTGACGTGGGGTAAAGAAAAGCTTTGATATGACTGGGGAGCTGACAGTTATAAGGTCAATATGATGCTTGTTTTTTTGTTTTTTTTTTTAACATTGCTAAATAGCACTTTCTAAACTGAACAAGCACCTATTCCACTTATCTGCCTCTCAAAATACCAACACTCGATTTTTTTGAATATGTTGATCTTCAAAATAATGTCTGATGGAGATGCCATGTGAAGGAAAGTCCTGCAAGCTTTTTACAAAATATGACCATTACAGGGCAAAATGGAGCAGCAAATAAAACAGTCATTGTACATTTAGGCTGTATCCGACACTAATTAATTGCAGTTGGTATTTTTCTGTTTAGCTGACGTGTCTGTGCGAAAAGTGTTCGTTCCTAGTCGTGAAGAAACACTGAGTGAATTCATTTCCGTATTAAGGACCGTTTTATTCAAACTCTGCGGTACACCTAAAGGGTGACTTACATTTTGAGGAAGTTTCTTATTTTTGGGAAGTCCCACATGCACAATCGTTTCAGACAATGTTAGCATCGTAATGCCCAGATGGCTTTTGGGCTTGAATGAGGGACCTTTTATTAACATTGGACTTAATTACCCTAACTGTATTTATAGGGGTGACCTGCAATAGTCGTTGATTCGACTATAGTCGACTATACCCCCTAGTCGTCTATGAACGTCATAGTCGAATGTACCATTCTAACTGCATGGGGGTGCCCAAGGATGCTGCTAAGAATTAGTTGTTAAATGAAATGTCTTTGTTTTCATTATATATAGCCTTTTGTCAAATAAAATCATCCTAATTTCTGTTAATAAATATTTTTAAATGATGTTTGCACATTAACAATAGGCATCTTCCTTACTACACATTAATAAATCACACCCTGCAGATGCACAATCCAAATGAGCGGAGCTGAACACGCTACAGGATACGCAGCATCTGCCGAGATTATAATGGCTACTAAAAAAACTTCAAAAGTATTTTGAAAAAGATAAAGATGAATCAAACAAAGTAAAGTGCAAGTTATGTCATCAACGTCTTTCATTTCGCATGACAACAACCAACATGGCATACCAATTAAAACGGGTAAGGCAAAAAACAAATAGTTCAGCCGTTGGTCGTTTCGGTCGTGTCGTCTCATCGCGGTGCGTCTCCGCAAGTAGGCCTATAAACATTTTTTGTTGTTTGCTTTTTAAACCTCGTTACTTGAACCTTTACTTATATATATAATACAAAAAAATATTTTTGACATTTTGCACAGTGCCTGTCTGACAGTTTGATATGCGCACTGCGCACTGACGGTGACTTTTTTTTTTTTGTTAATGTTCTTTCTTTTAATGAAATTAACGTTTCATTAAAAAATAAATAAAAGCTGAATAAAGCCAACCTACCATGTTTATTCATTTATCTGAGTGTTTTAGGTTTTTACTTTGAAGTGGAAAAAATGAGAACGGGATCCCGTTTAAGCAACTCTAGATAAAAAAAAAACCTGATTCGACTATTAGTGGACTAAAGGGAAAATCTGACAAATCAGATTTGACTATGAAAATCCTTAGTTGAATACACCTCTAATAGGCATAATTGCTGGGCTACAGCTTTTTCTATGATTGGATATAAATGATATGTTCGAAATGGGTCTATAATTAAATAGTACAGTCGGATCAAGATTTGGTTTCTTGATCAGAGGTTTAATAACTGCTAATTTACAGTATTTGGGCATGTGACTTATTGTAATGGATGTTAACTACTTTTAGAAGAGGTTCAGTCACAACTGGTAATACCTCTTTTAATAAAGTTGAAGGAACAGAATCTAGTGTGCAAGTAGTACAATTTAGTGATGAAATTATTTTCTCTAATTGTGGGAGTGGATGAAAAGCATCAAGCGTTTCTCCTAATGTAAAATTTAAATCAATATTGACCAAACCAGATGACATACCAGTTGGATTACCAATAAAAGGTTTTATATTTTGTCTAATATTCTCTATTTTATTTTTCAAAGAAATCCATTAATACATTACTAGTGAGGTTTACTGGAATCTGAGGTTCTGTGCCTGCTGCTGGAGTCCCTTAGGTGATCGTGTTCTGACAACTTCAGCTGACATTGGCAACATCAGGGGGATGTACGATGGCATCAAACAGAAGCAAAGACACATCGAAAGAAGGCCCAATATCAGGGTGATCGACCTGCCACTGACTACATTGTAACGTATTGAACAGACAGAGAGGGATCCAAATGCGGAAGAACACCGCTTTTATTGAAATGAGACGCTGACACAGAAGCAGGCAGGTGAATCACGAGCACTAGGATAAGTAACAGCGTTTCCTTGGCGTGGTCAGGACAGTCCAGGGTCATACCGGGGGAGCAGAAGTCAGGAGGTACAGAGGGACTAGGCAGGAGACAAGGTCGGGGACGTAAGCGAGGGTCAGAACACAGGAGAGCAGACGGGTAATAGAAAGGCTTGGTACGCGGCATGTGTCGGCAATACTTCGCGACTGAGACGTGCTGGTGAAGTGTTTAAGTTAGACTGAAGGGGGCGTGGTAATGAGGGGCAGGTGAGGCTGATTATGGAAGATCAGGTGGCATTCCTGACATACATCTGCTTGCCGTGTGGAAGAGATTGTCATTCTAGGATTGGCCTGTTCAGTCACACTTGAAGCTACTCCAAACAATCTACCCAAAGTGAGTATGAGTGACGATGACGATGACGATGAGTAGCGTGAGGACGCTGGCGCTACTGGCTGCCGCTTCTCGCTGCTCCAACCTGTTCCAACCTGTTCCTTTTTTACCTGACGAACTGCCATCTGCCTTCGCAAATAAATCTACCACCTACCTGGATTACTCGCCGAAAAACATCCGGACGGCCCCACACTTCAATGCCGGTTGGGACCGTTACCCTCGGCATGAGCTGGCTAGGCTAGCCAACCAACGCCGCCTCCACTGGGCTAGCCGGATAGCCGCTACATCGCTCCTCAATTTTCACCCCACACAGGTTTTTCCCCTTGTTCTGATCACCCTTCTTCAGCATCTCGACTTTCACCTGCAGCAATTCACCTCCATACATCTCCAGGATCTGCCATTTTTCTCAGCGCCTGCCATGGTTTTCCATTACACACCTACCGAACTTCACCGGCTCATTCCCACGCTGCCTCCACCCGCCGAGCTACTGGACAGTCTGCGGCACTTTGCACTTTTACGCCGACCCCCCTATGTGCATCGTGGATCTCGGCGGGGGTTCATCTACACGACAAGTGGCGTAAACTCCATTCCAGCACTGTGGACCGACAGCTCACACGCCGGCTCAAGTGCTTCCTCCCTGCGTCATCACAACAGCACGCGTCATCAGAACACGTCCTCTGTGAACTTTTTCAACCTCCTGACTATCCAAACCACTCCCTCAACCGCTTTTAAACAAAAGCACCTGAAAATCGCCCTCTTCAACACACGATCCCTCAACAATAAAAGCCTCATCCTAAATGAATTTATTACTGACAACAAACTCGACCTGCTCTGCCTAAACGAAACATGGCAAAAACCACTGGACTATTATTCACTAAATCAAACCACCCCAGCAGGATACTCCTATTTAGACAACCCACGTACCGAGGGCAGGGGGGGGTGGCATTGCTGCCATTTTTAATCAAAACCTAAAACCCCGTGCACTGTCCCTCCCCTCAGCCCCATCATTTGAACATCTGGTTTTTAAACTCCCTGGACCTAAACCTCTTATCACTGCTATTATTTACCGACCCCCTAAACCCAACCCATCCTTTTTATCTGACCTTTCAGATTTCACCACCGCACTTTTCTCTATTTCATCATCTATCTTGCTTCTTGGTGACTTCAACCTGCACATTGACTCCCCAGACTGTAAACATGCAATGGACTTTCTGGATTTCCTAACCTGCTCCAGCTTCACCCAACACACAAATTTCCCAACCCACAATCGTGGACACATCTTGGATCTGGTCTGCTCCACTGGCCTTCACATCCATAACATGTCCAGCGTTGACCTCACCATATCTGACCACTTAGCCATTATATTTGACATTGACATCCCCACCCCTGACCCAAAACAAAACCGCAAAATCACTTTTCGCAACCTTAAATCCATCTGCCCAGTGACTCTTTCCACCTGCATATCTAACAGTCTATCCTGCTCCACTCTCCCTGAAAACCCAACCCCCACTGACCTTGTAAACACTTACAACAATATTCTGTCTACATCCCTCAACACACTGGTCCCTTTGAAAACAAAAACAGTCACCTTTTCCCATTCAGCACCCTGGTTCAACCCGGCACTCCATAAACTCAAGAAACATCTCCGACAGCTAGAACGATTATGCAAGAAAACTGGTCTCGCAGTCCACACCCTCGCTTACAAAGATCACATGCAACATTACAAATTAGCCCTAAATAAAGCCCGCTCAAATTATTATTCTGCCATTATTCACTCAGGTTCCTCAAATCCACGTTCCCTGTTTTCTACCATAAATAAACTCCTAAAACCCCACGACAACACTCCATCATCATTCACCCCTGAGAAATGTGACTTGCTCTTGGCATTTTTCAATTCAAAAACAGAAACCATCCACCACCTGCTTGCATCCTCCACTACCCTACAACCGGAACCCACATTTTCCTTTTCTCCACCTGACACTCAGCTATCTACTTTTTTACCCATAACCTCTGCTGACCTATACAAAATACTCTCCACTATGAAATCTTCTACTTCTCCCCTGGACCCTATGCCATCTCAACTCGTCAAAGACTGCTTCACTCCCCTTGCTCCATTAATCACAGATATCATAAACTCCTCCCTCACCTCTGGCACAGTACCTTCACCTCTCAAACTTGCAGCCATCACTCCTCTTCTTAAAAAACCCGGCATTGACCCGGAGGACCTCAATAATTACAGACCCATCTCAAACCTCACCTTTCTGTCAAAACTACTGGAAAGAGCCGTTGCAAACCAACTCAAGATCCACCTTCTCTCAAATAACCTGTACGAAACATTCCAGTCCGGTTTCCGCACCCACCATAGCACCGAAACGGCCCTACTGAAAGTTATAAATGACCTTCTGCTTTCCTCTGACTCTGGCTCTCTCACCATCCTCCTCCTCCTTGGCCTCAGTGCTGCTTTTGACACAGTAAAACACTCTATCCTTCTGAATCGACTCGAATCGATCGGCATCACCAACACCGCCCTCGCCTGGTTCAAATCCTACCTGTCTGACAGATTCCAATACATCACCATCAACCAACACAAATCCCACACCATCCCTGTCGTACACGGTGTCCCTCAAGGCTCAGTTCTGGGTCCCATCCTCTTCATTCTGTACATACTTCCTCTCGGACTCATCATACGTCGCCATGGCCTCAAATTTCACTGCTACGCTGATGATACTCAACTCTACATCACCACAAAAACCATCTCTCCTGCCATTCTCACCACACTCACCTGCTGCCTTACAGACATCAAAAACTGGATGACTCATAACTTTCTCAAACTAAACAGTAATAAAACAGAGATCATTATTTTCGGTCCAAAATCCAGCCTCCCCACCTGCCAAAATCTCACTCTCGATATTGACGGCCACTCTGTCACTCCTTCCCCCCTAGTCAGAAACCTTGGGATTTATATGGACCCCACACTTTCTTTCAAATCTCACATCAACCATGTAGTCAAAACATCCTTCCTCCACCTACGCAACATAGCGCGTCTGCGATCCACTCTTCCCACCTCTGCTGCAGAGACATTAGTTCATGCTTTTATCACCTCCAGACTCGACTACTGTAACAGCATTCTGTATGGTCTCCCCTCCTCTGTTCTTCAAAAACTACAATATGTTCAAAACTCTGCTGCCCGACTCCTCACCGGCTCCCCCTCCAGACAACACATCACCCCTGTCCTTCGTCAACTTCACTGGCTTCCCATAAAACAACGCATACACTTCAAGATCCTCCTCTTTACCTACAAGGCCCTCAACAACCTTGCCCCTTCATACCTATCAGATTCTCCTGCACCGTCACGCCCCCACCCGCAAACTCCGCTCTGCAGATGCCAACCTCCTCACTCCTACTACCTCTACCAAACACAGGTCCATTGGGGACAGGGCTTTTGCCATTGCTGCCCCCACCCTCTGGAACTCTCTACCCCTGACCATCCGAAACTCTGATTCTCTGCACTCCTTCAAACATAACCTCAAGACCCACCTTTTCCAGTCTGCATATAACACTTAAGTCATTACCCTATCTTTCCGTTTTGTTTTTCTTTCTTTTTTTTTTTTTTTTTGTGTGTATGATTGTACGTGAATTTCTGTGTGAAATTACTGTAAAGCGACTTTGAGTACCAAGAAAAGCGCTATATAAAACAGATTTATTATTATTATTATTATTAAAGTGCGACTCCATAGTGTCTCAAGACTGATGAATGCCAACAACAATCTGGACTGATTTTATAATTCAAAATATCATTCAAGAGGCTTACTTGGCATTTAATGAGATGAATGAAATGAATGATGATTACTAAAGGGATTAACCACTTTCTGCAGAAGCGTTGGGCCTGTCAAATCACATATTAAACCTCGAAAACATTTCAATCAACGATAAGATCATGAACAAAACAGGCCAGCTAGGTTGTAAACATGCTAACCTAAGGTAGGCTAAGTTAAGACAAGTTATCTAGAACACATGCAATTGACTCTGTTTGGCGAAACTGAAGCAGTCGTGAATTCTTTTTTTGGGGCAGTCATTGTCTGGTGGTAGGAAACTAGTCTTGTGACCAGAGGGTTGTGAGTTCAATTCCCAGGCCTGAGGCCATGACTGAGGTACCTTTGAGCAAGGCATCTAACCCCAACTGCTCCCCGGGTGCCGGGCTAGGGCTTCCCACCGCTCTGGGCACGTGTGATCCACAGCCCCCTAGTAATCACTAGTGTATGTGTGTGTTCTAACTGCACAGATGGGTAAAAAGAGGAAGACAAATTTTCAATTGCGGTGAAAAAATATCACAATTGACACTGTAAGCTTTGTACTGAACAACAGCTACGAAGGTCTACGAAGGACTAATTTGTTTGTAAGTATAAATAAATATATAATGTGTATATATAAATGTATAAATTCATGCATTCGTTCATAAAAATCTGCTAAATATTAGATTATGAACAGTATTGAAGCATTTAAGTATTATAGTACCACTTCAGCATCGTTTAGGCACTTAGCTAGCATGGTTTGCTTACCTTTCTTTTGTGTTAGGGTCCTGACAGACCCGTTTGTATAGTTTACATGCTTATAACTACTACATAAACTTGTTTATAACATCAAGATTTTTTGACTTTGTCAGGAAATTAAATTTAAACAAAATCATAAAAAAAAAATTTTTTTTTACTAAATTACAAAATGCTTTTGTTAAAATTGTTACCTTTCTATTGTTAGGGTACCTGTGGACCCAGGTATTAAAAAAATCTTGCATTTAAGCTTACTATTTTTGCTTGTTTCGAAAGGCAAGGGAAGGATGGACATGTCCAGACATGTAGGGCCATGTCAGATTGAGTTGGTCTTTTGTGGAGTGCACATCTCCAGTGCAACAATGAAAAGAAGATTTAATGTTGGCCAAGCTCTGGATCATATCTTTTCTGATAACGAATCAGAGCTTAGGGTCAAAAGAAAGTGTAACGTGGCTCGCGCCACGGAGCGAGGAGACGGACACAAATGCAGAGATGAGCGAGATTTAATAAAGGGAATACCAAACTCAGGGTCAAGGAGGAAAGCATTGGTCAAATCCGAGAGGGAGTCCGAACACGAAACACGGAGAGACATGACAGAACGAATACTAGAAACAAAACACGGGTAGAACGCAGAGCAACTAAACCAAACAGAATACACAGGGCAACTGGGCAGCAATAACAAGACGTACTTACGAACAGGATTAATATACACGAACACGGCAACACGAAAGCATGGGATAAGGACCATGAAAGAACAGAATGAACAAAACCACAGATAACCAGACTGGGGAATCACTGGGACTTATAACACTGAACTGAAACAAGGGACAGGTGATAATAATGACACAGGGGCGTGGTAACAAACAAGGAATCACGAAGAAAAACGAGCGGGGTGGGATTAACGGGCAAGGAATAACAGAAAACACGAGGAACAGACATTGGAGTGACAGCGGGGAGAGGGGGGCGTAGCCCTACGTGACAGTACCCCCCCTCAAAGCGTGCCATTCCGGGGCACGCAAGGGCAGACAGGACAGGGAAACGGACCAGGACAGGACAAAGCAGGACAAGGAGACAGAGGCAGGACAGAGACAGGGGAACCAGAGACCGGCCAGGAGCTGGGCTGGGGTATGGTGTCACAGACAGGGACAGGGCGAGGCACGGGAGCAGGACTGAGAACAGACACGGGAGTCGGGCCAGGGGACAGGGCAGAGGAGAACACGAGGCAAACACGGCTTGGACAACAGTGACAGGGACAGGAACAAGGTGAGTGACAACTCGTGGAACAGACACGGGGACCGGGACAGAGACGACACCACCAGACACAGGCACAGGAACGGGCACAAGGACACGAACAGGTACACACACAGGGACTGGGACCAACACAAAACCATGGACAGAACAAGGGAGCAAGGGGAACACGGGCAACAAGACAGGAGTACAGGGCAGAGCAGGGGGCACACAAAGTCCAGGCCCAATAGAGGGCAGCACAGTCTCTGGGGTTACAGGCGCGGCCGGGCAGCGGGCACAGGCGCGGCCGGGCGGCGGGCAGCGGGAACAGGAGCCGGCAGACGGGCAGCGGGAACAGGAGCCGGCAGACGGGCAGCGGGAACAGGAGCCGGCAGACGGGCAGCGGGAACAGGAGCCGGCGTGGGCGACCTCTCCTGGGTCGCGGGGACAGGAGCCGGCGTGGACGACCTCTCCTGGGTCGCGGGGACAGGAACCGGCGTGGACGACCTCTCATGGGTCGCGGGGACAGGAACCGACGCGGACTGCCGACGGGCAGCGGGGACAGGAACCAACACGGACTGCCGACGGGCAGCGGGGACAGAAACCGACGTGGACTGCCGACGGGCAGCGGGGACAGGAACTGGCGTGGACGTCCTCCTCGGGATCGCGGGAACAGGCCGCAGACGTGACATGACGTCCTCGGGGGGCGGAGTCGCCGCACTGACGTCCTCGGGGGGCGGAGCCGCCACACTGACGTCCTCGGGGGGCGGAGCCACCGCACTGACGTCCTCGGGGGGCGGAGCCACCGCACTGACGTCCTCGGGGGGCGTGTCCGCCATACTGACGTCATCGGGGGGCGTGTCCGCCATACTGACATCATCGGGGAGCGTGTCCGCTATTCTGACGTCATCGGGGGGCGTGTCCGCCATACTGACGTCATCGGGGGGCGTGTCCGCCGCGCTGACGTCCTCCGGGTTCTGAGCCGGCCACTCCTGGGGCGAGTGGCTACTGCGTCCCCCCAAAAAATTCTTGGGGGGCCTTCGGGGAACGGCTTCCGGGATCAGCGGAGGGAGGTCCTCTTCCACGGGGTCCGGGTTGAGCCTGGAAGAACACATAGACACACAAGCCCCTCGGTGGCTCTCTCTGCGATGGCTCCGCCTCCTCTGAGGTGTCGGGAGCTCGCAGCAGCCATTGAGAGCCGACCGAGGGTTACGCCAAAGCTCGTCTATGCGCTCGTTCCGTCTGCCCGCTGCTTGCACCACAGGTTGCTCACCCCTGTGGTGTTCGCCAAGCAGGGCAGACTCACAGCGCTCAATAGGAGTCTCGTAAAGCCAGTAGTGAGAGATTGCGCTTTCTTTGGTCTGCGACGAGACTTCCTTGTTCCCACAGCGCCAGGGGTATTCCTGTCTCCGGCTCGTTCGCGCTGTAACACATGAGAGTTAAACTGCACGGAAGCAGCCAACAACTCGTTACAGCGACTAAACTCACCGGAGTCTCGCTCTCTCGCTGTGTCCTGGTTAGATCTGTGGTTATGTAACGTGGCTCGCGCCACGGAGCGAGGAGACGGACACAAATGCAGAGATGAGCGAGATTTAATAAAGGGAATACCAAACTCAGGGTCAAGGAGGAAAGCATTGGTCAAATCCGAGAGGGAGTCCGAACACGAAACACGGAGAGACATGACAGAACGAATACTAGAAACAAAACACGGGTAGAACGCAGAGCAACTAAACCAAACAGAATACACAGGGCAACTGGGCAGCAATAACAAGACGTACTTACGAACAGGATTAATATACACGAACACGGCAACACGAAAGCATGGGATAAGGACCACGAAAGAACAGAATGAACAAAACCACAGATAACCAGACTGGGGAATCACTGGGACTTATAACACTGAACTGAAACAAGGGACAGGTGATAACAATGACACAGGGGCGTGGTAACAAACAAGGAATCACGAAGACAAACGAGCGGGGCGGGATTAACGGGCAAGGAATAACAGAAAACACGAGGAACAGACATTGGAGTGACAGCGGGGAGAGGGGGGCGTAGCCCTACGTGACAGAAAGGCCCAGGGAGGCACAACAAAAAATTAAAACCAATCCTTTCATGGATAATGAAGCCTAACAAGATAAACAAGAGGTAAGAAACAAATTGGTTGATAATTAATTGATTTTAGAGTATCTTATGATTTGATATCTGATTTAAAACACGGGTCCACACGTACCCATTAAAACCCCAGATGGGACCAAAAAGCTAACAGAAGACTTAGCTAGCATCTTGGTCTCTTGGACATCTCTTGTCTATTTTGTTATTTATTAATTTTATTATATTACTTTTTTCCAAACTTTTGGAATTTGCTGGCCTTTCTGTAAGATGTTCAACATTGTAGTTTTGATTTAGCAAAAAAACAAAAAATGTTGCATGCTCTTGATATATAGGGCCCAATGTCTTGAATCAGGGTGTGGTGCATTTGGACACAGGGTGTGACATTTTGGATATTCCTTGGGACATCCAATGTGCGATGTTGTGTAACTCTTTTCATGCAAGATGTAACGTTTGGAAGAGACAGAGAGGGATCCTTATGCAAAAGCACAGTGCTCTTTATTTGGCAGATAGATACAACCAGAGAATGCGAGATGTTAATGCATAAACGGAGTTGATCTAATTCCGTTTGTTGAGAGTGGTCTATCCGGTCCGGGGTTGTAACGGGAAGGCAGAGTTCGTACGGTACCTGAGGGCTAGGCAGGAGACGGGGTAGAGGGAACAGGCAGAGGTCGGTACACAGGAGAAACAGCAGAGTATGAAAACGCTCGGTATGCAACATGGTTGGCAATACTTCGCGACGAGGTGTTGTGATGACAGTGTATATGAATGCCTGGAATGTGGGCGTGGTGATGAGGAACAGCTGAGTCCTTAATGGCTATCAGGTGACATTCCTGACACAAGAGCTCAATATTTTTTTTAATTTCGTCAGACAAGACACGATTGAATCAGAATTGAAAAAATTCCACATCAACACTGTACATCCCCAAAGTCAAAACTGCTTTTTTGGACATTTTCTTCTGTATTAGAGGCTATTTCCAAAATTATGGAAATATAAACCTGGAGGTGAATCAATATGTTGGCCCAACTGTCTACTTCAGTTTGAGCCCTGAATATTTCCCTATATATACAAATTGAGATAATTAGTGTTACTACTATAACTACAAGAGGATTAAAAAAATGTATTTTTGATAGAAATACCTGTTGGTTTTTGTTCTGATTTATCCAAAGTATTTGGCAGATACATAATACCCATAATATACAGTATATAATATTCTTCAGAGCTTAGTATAGTGTTCAGAATTTGTTTTTCAAATGCTTTTATTTATCACATAGAGAGAAGAGAGAACATATCATAGCTTATTCCAGTCTCATTATGGAATCATTTGGGATTACTCAAGGCTCATAATGATCATTAACAAATTAACATTCAACTTAAAAGATCCTAAAAGTCCTAAGATCCTCTGGGTAGACTCCCACTCCACGACATTCCCCAAACACGACAGTCCCTCGGTTTTAATCACCTACATATTGATGCACAACACCTGCACTCAATCAAGCCACTGCCCTACTTATAGACACAGGTATCGCCGTTCAGTGTTGCACATTCCTCACAGTCACCAGACCTTAACTTTATATAGTAAACATTAACTTTATATAATAAAACAGCAACAAAAATGTCCATATGTGTACATCCTTGGGTGTAGTCCAAAGTGTGTGTGTGTGTGTTCATTTGTCTCACTTGTGGCTCATCTCGTCTTCAGTTGGATCTTGTTTCAATCCGTATAATGTGCGTTAACCTAATGTCCTGAGTTTGTCTTTGTCAAGTCAACTCGTGTTCTACAGTATGTGTTGTGTGTGTGCTCCAACCCGAATAAATGCATCTGTGTTCAAGTTAAACTCATCTCATCATCCTGCCTAACCTCGTACATCACAAATATTTCTTCATTTGTATTTTGCATTGATTTATCCATCTTTTTTCAGAACCTTTTGATACTAAATGTTTCTGAAATTAAGATCTTTCAAATATATCAATTTATTTTGTTCTTTGTACACAGTCCATTACCAGACTCATTTGAAAACAGGGTTCACTACAACTTGCAAGTTCATCATTATTCCACAGTATCTTCTGATAACCTCCACACATCTAAAAAGCTGTAAAAGTTTCAAAGTAAATAAAATTCATTGTATAAAAATATTCATTTGGAAATAATATAGCAATGTGTGTTTTTCATTTTTCATTATTCGTTATTGTTGCACTGCACATGCTTGTTCTGTCTTTGTTTTTTTGTTACCACAGTTTGATTGCTAGATATATTTTCTTTCAGTTATGTAAATAAATAAATTATAGCAAGACAGACAATTCCCAAATGCAAATAAAGATACATTTTGAAAAGAACACAACAACAGTAGCGACAACTACAATAACACACTGATAAGACACATTTTCCACTAAGCAACAGAGATGATAATTTAACTTTCAGTAAAGTGATAAAGTCTGCCATGAGAGATGCAGATATTGAGAGGTAAATACAGGTCTGTCTGTGAAAGATACCTATCATAAAACATATTACTACATCAGATTGCTCTGGTGACAAGAACAAAAAAGCAATCATTACATGAGAACTTTTACCAAAAATGAATACACAGGAACAAAAGAATGAATATAGATGTAGATGGAGTAAAATACTAAAATGCATAATACAGATAAAAAAAATAACAATGTAAAGACATATTTTTTTTCCAAAATTGGTTTAGCTAATGAAGTCAAACAAAATTCTTCCTTTTGTTTTGGTGTGTATATGTACTTTTTATGTGGCTCATGACTACTGTGACTTCTTAACCTATTTACATATAAGTGATAAACATCAACTATTCTGTTTTGTTCCTCTTATCTATAAAGTGGAAGGAAGTGTGGTCTTCAGGTGGCTGGATGACGATGACATCTCAACATCTCAACCATCAAGCTCCCGTATGAAAAAGAAAAAGTATTAAGAAGATAGCATCCAAGAGAAAGACAGATTGTCTCCTGTTTATCTGATAATACAGGAAATGGATTATTGTTAAGCTTCAGCGAATATCTGTGGAAGCCAAGACAGACAACCTGTTGGCTTGATACAAAAAGATGCCAGAGTGAGCAAACAGTCCACTTTGAAACTGGGCAGGAATGTTGAGGTCATTTCCGCCTCTGAGAATAAACCACTGTTGTAGATGATACGTGTACTGTGATGTCACTGCTGGTTCAGAAATTACAAAATATTGATACATCCCACTTCAGTGCTGTGAGGTGTACATTCTTTAGGATCGTACAAACAGGCAAGGGTCAAATCCGTAAGTTAGTCCGACAAAGAGTTAAACATGATAGAACAACAAAGAACAAACCTAAGCGATCAGTCAGAATACACACGGACAACAGGGCTGTAAAACTAACCACAATGAACAGCCATGCAAAAGACCACACACCATACTAAACATGAAGGGTTACAGATCAGAGAAACACACATGGCTAACAAAACAAAACATACATAATTGACAGGTGGAGGAGGGGCAAATCATGATGTAGTCTTTACAGCTTTTTGTTTAAGCTTATGAATGCTTTGTTGAAACTTCATGAGGCACTGAATATCATTGAATCCCAAAGAACGAAAATGATGCAAAATGCATGCACATGTAAACTAAGATATTCTGTAATAAAGTATGTACATTTTTATTAGCAGCTAAGGATACTGCACTTCATATTTTCCAATTTGCAACATGAAAGAATTAATTGAATTCCAACTGCTTCACTTGCAATAAGAACGTGTATCGTTTGCATGAAACTGGAAAACCAATGAACGAAACTGGAATTCCAAAGGACAAAAAAAAATATGCAAAATTCAAGGACATGGAAACTAAGACATTCAGTAACTAAGTATGTATATTTTTATTAGCAGTCAAGGATAATGCACATATTTTTCAATTTGCAACATGAAAGAATGAATTAAATTCTAACTGCTTCACTTGCTATAAGAACGTGGATCATTTTCGTGAAACTGAAAAACCAATATAGTGATATATGAGGTCTTAGAGAATCTCTGTTTGTATCAAACCTCTAAATCATTTTGAGTCATTTACGTAAACCATTTCATCCAATTAAATAAACCAATTACCAGGTTCTGGCCTCTAACTTGTTCCATTCTTGCTGTATGACATCCGTCTCCTCTCCAATGATCCATGAATGACGGACAATGAGTGAATTTATTGCTCTTAATGAAATTGCTTCATTGGAATTTTACAAGCGGCAGTGAAACCCGGCTGTGGGTTGATATGGCTCCGGAAGCCCTGCGTGTGGGAATTTGGAGGTGTTTATGACAGCAAGGAGAGGAATGGAAATAAGGGTGTTACAGTCCACTTTAATTAATAAGTGCATATCTCTGGAAGGCAGCCCAGAACCCCTGGCCAGTGCTGGTCCTGTCTGGGTCAGCTAGCCTGCTGTAAGGTAAAGGGAGGCGGAGGCACGTGGATTATGACATCACTCACATGGAAAGAAACACGTGGTATAGTCAGTCAGTCACTTCTGAATACAAACATATACAAACGCAGAATGGGCATATTTGAGCTCAGGTTTGGCGGCATGCTTTTTACGTCTCAGTGCTTGGCTCACTGAAAGAAGTTTAGTTTTTTTCATTGTATTTGTGGATCAGGAATAATGACTCATTAAAGTTTTAGACTTATAGACTGCAGAGGCATCTGTCCCATATACTAAAACACAATTTCCCTCTAAGTTGCAGACTATTAATTATCTTTATAGCATAAACATTACAGTTTAACAAATTCAAGTTAACTTTTGTCCCTTAATTTGCACAATCAATCATGAATCCATGAGGTAAAGTCAAACTGTCCTGAGAAGTACTTTGTGTAAGTAAAGGAGGGGGTTTTGTAAATACTGCCTAGTCATGATGCAAAATGAGCTTTTGTTGTCGGTGCTGTCCAGATGGGTTCTTAGAGGCAAACGGGAATAATTGACTGGTTCTTTCTTCCTAACCATGTTTTACTCTCCAAATCTGTGGATCCTATGAAATTCTGGGTCACCTGCAGAGCCAGCTACATAATCCAACAGTCAGTAATTGGTAAGAGTTTACAGTGACAGATTCAGTACTTTTACCTGTTGGCATTTAACAGTGTGACCAAAGTATTGATATTCCCCTTAGTTTCATATGAAATGATGCAAATGTCACCCACATCTGTTTATTAATTTCATGTTGGTGGGGGCATTAATTTAATTAACTGCTTTTAACTGGGGGATGAATTGTGATTAGATGAATAGCGGTGAGGCATTTGCGATTTCATCAGGCAGATTGAAGGGGAGTCCATGACTGGAAGAGACCAGGAGGCCTAGAAGGGCAGAGGGAACAGAGGAATGCATTAAAGTGCTTTATGATGTTAAAATGGTGCTATGGTGAATGTCACTCAACTCGTGAAACACCTTGATGGACCTGCCACGTTTTCGCTGAAAAACGACTTTATTGAGCCGTTAAGAATCGAGTTAAGACTTGTAAATCATTCATGTCAGAACTTTTAAAAACTTTCTTTTTCAAAACCCCAATTACTCAGATTTATTTCTTTCCTGTTAGCCTCAGGTCCGGTCTCTCAGAATTCAGTACCGCGTGTCTTCTGCTTGGGCAAGGATTCCATCCTCATAACCTTTGTGCCTCAGAAAACCTTTTATAGAGAGAAACAAACAAATCACCCAAGCTGACTGTTCAAAAGTTTAGAAATGTCCTGCTCAGACCCCCTGGTGCTTGTGCCTCTTTTGTATAGTTCACTATCCTGTTTGCAGTGTTTGCATTTTGTCATCCACAGGCTGTGCTGAGTGATCACCTGTACACCTGTGTCTGAGTGATCACCTGTACACCTGTGTCTGAGTGAGCTTAGTGCCTCTCTAAGAGCACCGTATGCTTGCTGATGTCATAGCCATACAGAGGAAGGAGGGCACAGTTCCATCTGATTAAACATTCATTACAGTCCCCATGTCTCTACCGAAGAGGCACCATTGTTGCATTCTGTGCTCCAGTGAAATAATGTTCCCACATGTGTGTAACTGACTGGGAGTGAGAGTGAGAATTAAAAGGGTTTAAATACATTGTGCAACAAAGAAAAGATTTTCGGTGTATATAAGAGAGAGATGGAGATTGGGGAGAGAGAGAGTGAACAGGAAAAGACAATATTTAGTGTTGTTTCAGGAAACTGCTATTAAAAACAGTGGACAGTGTTATGGAGAGTGTGTGTCATACTCGCACAGCAGTATGACACAAACCCTCCATACATAACACTGTCCACTCTCACTAACCCATTCTGCTTGCGTCATCTGTACCAATTTCTGCACCATGAATGTAGTAAATTAAAGCAATTATCTAAGGAAAGGAATACTAATAAATCATTATCCACAAAGAAAGATACTAATAAATCATTACAGATATATTTACAGATAACATAGTATACAAGCTTAGTACAGTCTACACAGAACTATCCTGGATACTACAAAGCTGACAATATAAATCAAGTCTACTAACAATGACCTACATGAACATATACCTACAAAAAGGAAGAACTAGCTGATAACAATCACAAACTGAGACATGAAATATGAACACAGGAAACCAAACTGAAACTGTTAACCGTAACTGGAGCAAATGTAAGAAAAACAACCAAGGTAATCCAAAATTAATTTAAACATTGACCCACACCCTACACAGACAACAAGAGGAACATATACTACTACAAAATGACCAAACAAACAATAAACAGGTGATTACAATGACAAAGAGGGAGGAGTAATTAATGACAGTGGTGTGTCAGGAGAACACATGGGAAGACCAAACATTAGCACATGGAAAAACACAACACATGACTGACAGAAGGGGGCGGAGCTAGAGGTGACAACTGCCCTCTCTCTCACCAATATTTTTGCTATTTCTCTAGTGAAATAGGGCAGATCACACACATATTTTTATAAATAATTTTCCCATGCCTTATCGCTTGCTTGCAACTCATTCCCTCGTTGTTGCATTCACCTGTGTCTAGTTTAGTTCTTTGTTAGTCTAGTGTTTAGAATCCCTGTGCTCTGCCTTGTTCTTTGCTGGTTATTGTGATACTGTGATTCGTTGGTTATTTTTGTCATGTCTCAATGACACGTGTTGGTTTCATGTCTGTTTCTGAAGGCTCTTGTGATTTGACCCTGGACCGTTTTAACAACTCTACTAATGGATTTGCCCATAATGCTCTTCTTGTCTGCATTGCAATCGTTGAATGGTGATATATATGTATGTTTGTGTGTGAGGTAGTATAATAATAATAATAATAATAATAATAATAATAATAATAATAATAATAATGCATTATTATTGGTTATTCAGGACATTTGCCTATATTACAAATACAATTAGAAAATAGTCCTATATGGAGGGCATTATTTTCTATTGTCATTTATTCAGTTAAAATATTAAGAAAATTTAAACAAATAAGGGTTATTTTAAAACATATTTCTTAAAAAATGTCCAATTATCCCCTGAAGACTGACCATCTAGACAGTTCAGCCAGGTATTCTACGAGAGAATTACAGTATTGAAGCAAACACAATTTCTGCAGGATATCTATTGATTGAGGGTTTGTCACTTTGATTATCTGTTTTGCAGGTAGACAGTATGTGGTGAATATGTAACAGATGTCATCAAAGGGTGAAGGAGTCAATAGAAAATGAAAGATTAAATGCTCTCTGCTATCATTTATTTTTTGTGTATGAAAAAAATCACAAAACCATTCAGCAGAGAATTGCTCTCTCTATTTATGTGCCACCGTTTCCAGTGCCAAATGAAAAGTCAGTTATGGCCCCATATTGGTTTGCCCACGCATCACCTGTTAAAATGTCAATGTGCCAATGACAGGAGGAACAAACACTGAGAGCTTGTGGAGAGTGTATTATGAATGGTGTCACAAAGTACTGAACTCTACAACCAATCTCACACTGTGATGTGGCACCAGGAAAACATGCTTAATTGCATGGACACTACATGGCAATAGCTTGCTTCAGTACAGCAGTGTATTACATTCATTGAAAAAGATCCCATAACTCATACAATCAGTTTTATTCAATTTTCTCATGTTTCTTCATCTTGTTCCACCTTTGGCTGCCTCATGAGACTGCAAGCTCTCTTGCAAGAAGTCTGCTCATCTCGTTTGAGATTTGATTTGTGAAAGGTTGAAATAATGTGAAATTGACACAAACATAATTGAATTATAGTGGCATATAAGTGGCATATTGATTATTCAAAATAGCTCTGATTTTTTTTTACCTTATTTGAAATAGTTTTTGTCTTTTGAAAAACTGCCACTAAAGATATGTTTACATAAATTTATACAAAAAATCCTCAGCTCCTTGAAATACAATAATATTCTTGAGCAATTTTTACTTATCAAGATGGTACTTTTTACTTTGTGCCTCTTTCAAAAATACAACAGCCATAACCAGTAAACAAAAAGAGGAAATTTAGGAAATCTCACACTGCAGAAAGTAGCATTTTCATTAGTCAAAATAGCTCTGATTTCTTTCACCTTATTTGAAATAGTTTTTGTCTTTTGAAAAACTGCCACTATAAGTGCCACTATATCCCATATGTGCAACACACTCATATATGTACCCATACATACACACCCATCCACCACCGAGGCACTCCTACCCCAAGGGGAGACCAGGGTTTTTTCTTCTCCATCTGAGTCAATGGATCTACACAGTTCCCACTATCACCCACCCACACCCCCCCCCCCCCCCCACCTGGAGATGTCTGCATATACATAACAAAGGACAGGCCTGGATGGTCTGGTGCCCAGCACCTCGTTTTTTGACGAGCTCTTGGGAGCTAGTAGGAGAATATGAAAATGCTGGTAGTCCTAGTGTTAAAATGTTTCAAAAAAGCACTCAGTGTTTCCATGAATTTATAAGCTGATGTATTGGTCCAAACAATGTGTTAAGTCTTCTGTGTGGTCTGGTAAGCCCTGCCCTCAATCAGTATGATCTGCATAGCCCCTCCTCCAAACCCTTCCTCCCCATCTGTGTGGTCTGCTAAGCCCCTCCTCCAAACTTCCCTCCTCGTGTATTATCTGCTAAACCCATCCCTCCATCTGTGAGGTCTGGAAAGTCCTTCCTAACTGTCATCTCCACCATCTGTGTGATCTGGTAAGCTCCTCTGGACATGAGAGCTTCTCCTGGGCAGTCAGCTTACAACTCATCAGCAAAAAGTCTGAGGAAAATGAAACATTCATGCGCATGTCCATCCAAGTGGGAAACAGACTTATTTGTTTCTGTCAGCACGCAACTTGGACAAACACCAGGCCTGCAGTAGGATTACTTGTTGGGATTTTAGTGCTGGCCACAGAAAAGAAAGGATGTTCTGCAGCACGTTACCTCAAACAAGTGCCAGCCACTGGCACAAACAGAGTTCTGCCTGACAGAGAGACACACTTAAAATAACTCCAGGCTACAAGAGACTTGGTGTTCATCACAACGATTGTCTCACACATGGATTAAACAAGACCCTGTGTTCACTCTTCAGTGCAGGTTACGCTGGGTTAAATATGGCATATGTCTGGTAGAAAAACCAAATGTTTGCAGGTTTGCTCCCAGATAAATAGTGCAGAAGAGGAGAGAGAGAGACAGGGGTTCTTGGCCTTCTCAGCATTGCCATTTTGGGCCATTATACCGGCAGCTATCTGTGGCTGCTTATTTTGCCAGCATGGTCACAGAAATGGAAATCGAGTTGTCTTCTCATTTAAAATCATCCCAAACCTGGACCTGCTATTATTTCACCTGTCGCCTCTCAGGGACAAACGGGACTTGGGGGAAAAAAAACCTGAACTCAAGGGAATTGAGTTCCGCTGGGGTGAGCAGAGAAGAGGAAAGAGTGGGTGTGATCTCCACACGCCTCCAAAATGCACTTCACTTCTGCAAATGTTTTCACTATGTTCTCACAGACCACATGCTGAACGTAATAAGGCAAATGGCAGCATGATGTGAGCACGGTTAGCAGGCTGTCTATCACTCATGTCACCAAAGCTAATCAACATTCCTTATTGACATCAGCATCATCTCACCTTACATGTCTACAGTCCACAGGGCATCCCTTCTGTAAAGATATCTAGAGTTGAAGAACGTCTGCTTGTGTATGTGGAGGCCATATGTGTGAGATCTACTGTACTGTCATTTTGATGAAAATCCACAGTGAGGGAGTAAACCTACAGTAGGCAGAAACTAAATTTGCAGTCTGCAGCATGCATAAATTCCAGCATCATTATTGTGTTTTATTACTTCAGCATCTCACTGAATATGACTTTCCAGAGGGTGGCTGACAGGAAAAGAGAGAGAAAAATAGAGGGAAAGAAAGAAGTAGAGAGGAAGAAAGGGGATAAAAAAAAGAATGTGTCAGATCATATATATATATGGGGTGTGGACTGTGGACATGTGGAAGATGATTGTTAGTAAGCATTCTTTTGTAAATAAGCTAAACTATTGTCAGCCACTGCTGTAAACTGCCTCAGCTTAGAACAAATTAAGCTGACAGTAAGTTTAATAAGAGAAGATAATAATGCAAGAATAAGAACAACCTCAACAAACTGCATAACTGAAACTAACATGTCAGTATATACCATTACAGCCAATATGCTTGAGACTTTAGGTCATAATATACCACCCCTTGGAAACAAAGTCTGGAAACCAAGACAAAGACAACACATCAGAAAAACAAAAGAGCTCTAGAAGGGCATACCGATTAAATACTGAGGCCAAGGAATGTGCTAAATAAAGATTAGCAGAACTAGCATGCAAACTGCAGAGATACACAGAAGAAGCAATGACCCCTTCAACAAAATACCATCTAAGTATATTCTGTGATGATGCATCAGAACCCTGACTGTCCATTCACCCAGAGCTGAAATACAACAGTACTTAAACAGCATATGCTAGAATGAATCATCATGTAGTGCTCAGAGGTTAAGCAATCTCAAAACAGAGCTACACAATCTCCAACAAATATGAAGAACAGGGTAGAACCTAGCCCTGTCATGATCAGTGCTTACTGGCTAAAGAAACTAACAGCTTGGTCAAAACCCAATGGTCAAAACTTCAGCTCTTTGTGCTTCTAGTCTAGTTTAACATCTAATTCGTTAAGGTTCATAGATGACAAGCATCGAGACTGATGTGTGAAATAACTAGAGTAAAGCACTAGAAGCTAACTTATTGTAAATTGCATAGGTGAACATAAAGTGTGGTGTACACAAAGAAGATGTGCTTTTCTCTCAGCCAGATGATTTATAGTGGATAAGAATATAGATTCAGGAGTGGAACTACTATCAGCCACCTCCTGTACATGAATGACGTCAAGCTGTTTGTCAAGATGGAAAGGAACAATGACTCACTGATACAGCTGACAGGGAAGTGTAAGTGTAAGACTCACTGTCCAGGATTAGACATGAAATGTCAATGAATGCCACCAAGAATGAGCTGATGAGGGGGTGCCTCAGACAGATGGGGTTGCCATTGCAGGATAATCCCATGGAATGTACCATTGACAGATAGTCAGGACTGAAAAACAGTAAAGAGGCACAAACCATGGCAGCAAAAGATCAATCACTAGGCACTAGGTTAATCAAAGTTGGGGTATTTCACACCAGATAAGACTCAAGATGTAGATTGTGTAAAGGAGCCTCTGAGACAATACATAACATTGTAACAAGATTTCTAGATACTGGTGGAAAAAGCACAATGAGAGATACAACCAAGTGGCAGGGATCATATATAGAAAAATATATAGAAAAGTTATCAGTCCATGACCCCAAGTCCAATTTGGAGGAGAAGAAGGCTAAGATTATCTGGGACCTGCTAATCTAGAATGTTAAACAAATATTGGCAAATCAACCAATCATTTTAATAGTATACAAAATATAGAAAAAATAGAAATTGATATGGCAGCCCCAAGTAATGGAAAAATGCAAATGAAAGAAAATGAGAAGATAGAAGATTACCAGGGACTGAAATAATAAATATACATAATGTGGAAGGTTTACATTACGATTATCTCAGAAGTGAAAGGGGCACTTGGTGCTGTGATCTCTAAGTTGGAAAAAATGGCTTTTAAATATCCCAGGGAATAATGTCAATCTCAGTCCAGAATAATGCAATACAAAAAACAAAGAAATAACCAACACAGTTGAACTCTGGTAAAAGGCAGACCTCTGGTAAAAGGCCAAATGTGAAGGGACAAAAACATATGACAATCCACTGGAAAGGTTAGAGAATTTTTCTCTCTCACACATTCTAAGAAATATTCCCCACTCGCCCTACCTAGACAGTAATTTTCGTTCAAGCTTGGGTCTTCTACCAGAGGCATGAGAGCTTGAGGGTCCTGTGAAGTATCTTAGCTATTCCCAGGACTACATTCTTCTGGACTGAGATGCCTGATGTTGTTCCTGGAATCTGTTAGATCTGTTCTAGCTCTTCTTTCTCTTTTTGTGTTCCTTGCTCCTGATCAATTGGGATTGCTACATCTATTACTAAGACCCTCTTTTGCTATTTGTTCTTCACTTTTATGTCTGGTTGGTTAGCCATTACTATTTTGTCAGTCTTTATAGGAAGTCCCATAGCATCTTTGGGGTATTCTCCATTACCTTCGGGGTGTATCTCACTTTGACCTTGAAAATTCCACAGTATTTCTGTATACTATGACTGCTACTTCCAGTCCAAGTAATGCACTCAGGGGTCTGTATCAGGGGCATCTTTGCACAGCCTGCATCTAGGGTCCTGTCTGGTGTGTTGATTCTAATGTCTATTGATCTTGTACTTTGAGCTTGTTCCTGTGCTGCCATGAATGTGCTGTGGTGTCTTTCAGTACAACTCTTTCCAGCTTATTCCTGGTATACTCCTGGATCTTCATTGTTTTGTAGGGGTTTTAGTTATGAGATTTAACTAACATACCTACTTGACTACAACCAAGAACGGAAATAGGTGCAGAAGAAAGATTGACGTGCATAAAACGTAATAAAGTATCTGACTCCAAATTAAAGGTAAGAATCTAAAAGAACTCACTTCTCAAAAAGATCAGTGCAGTTTATAGAATATACCTAACCAACTTTATAAAGTACCTTGCTATAAACAATAGCCTGCTTTGTCAGAGGTTTATCATAAACATGCGCAGATGGGATACTTTAGAGGGAATTGGTATTAGCATTGATTTACCTTGTAATTAACTAACACTAGTAATGAGCACATTTGGTCCAGTATAGCCATAACCAAGAAAGCCTGTGGCTACACAATTAACCAGATGTATTCAATAACCAACAAAATATAAAACAATAACATAACCATACTAGATTAAAGTAACAAGAACAGAGATGCTGACCGGTGCAGGCTTTCTCATGGTGCAAGGAAGAAGCTGAGGACGAGGAAGAAGAAAGAGGAAGAGACCCCCCTGCACCCACAAACCTCTCCTTTTATACCCCCAGAGAAGTCCCCCCCCCCCCACCCCAGGATCTCAAAGGGACAGCAGTCACAAAAACCAGGTAAACCAATGGGAATCAGGTTGCTGGTAAAGACAACAGGTATCTGATGGCTGGTAGAGCATAGGGGTTTTGAAAACCCAGGTCTTGTTCCTCAGCTTCATTCAGTGGACTTCTTAGGACTTCTCGTGCCTCACTCTTTGTAGGTATTCTGCTGTAGCTGCTTTCCTTGTGGCACCTTCATAATTTCCATTTGTCTTTGGGATACCACGGTACTTCTGGTTACCTTCAACATCTGTTACGTTACCTTCTGTTAGCATGATCCCCTCAGTTCTTATTACCTTCCCTCACCTTATAACTATCCGACCACACCTAAAGCCAGAATGACATTCTGATGTTACTGATGTATATATAGGTGAGATGGATTAGTGAGTTAACGTCTCGTTCAATTCTATCATATAGCTCAATGTCACCTATGTTGAGCAGGCTTATGAACCATTTCATAGCCAGTATCTGTAGCCACTCTTGGAGATGATGTCACTGAGGGCTGTACAGAAAACACTGAGAACAGGGCATCTCCTTGGTCAATGGCGCACGTGATGGTGCTATTAGACTGAGTCTCTAGGGTTTTCTTTACTGAATGTTGAAGACTCTTAGAATCCCATTGATGTTATACAGTCTCAGGCATTCTGGGATCCATGTGTGGGGCACTGAATGTGTGCAACTCTCTTGTTTCTACCTCTCACTGTAAGTGAACTAGACAGGTAGCATAAAGGACCATGCTTAAGGACCTATATTTTGGCATTATACACCAGACATGTGAACAAGTCACTAAGTTGCAAGTAACAAGTAAGTCTCAAGTCCTCACAATCAAGTCTCGAGTCAAGTCCCAAGTCAATACAATCAAGTCTCGAGTCAAGTCCCAAGTCTTAAACTTCAAGTCCTAGTCAAGTCACCAGATTGACAATTGTTGCAGCTGATGACTAACGTTAGGCGTTTGAGTGTTTCGGTTCGCTTGAGTGAGATGTCGTCGCAATTGTCGTCGTCACCCCTCCCGACCCCTTCTTCGAATTATCGTGGTGTGGACCACTCACACAAGTCAAGTTGCTCATGTTGGACCCTTGTAAAAGGTAATTTCCGTCCCTGAGTTGTCACATCCCAGCTAGCTAGCTAACCGTTATAGCATTATGTTAAATATACATAGCAGAGACTTACTTTTGTTTGTGCAGCCTCAAATGTCGAACAAAGTTTGAAGTGGTTGCATCTCCATCTCTTATCCTGACTCCACATGTCTTGCATGTTGCAGTTCTTCTTTTATTCACAACAACATAATCTTTATAATTGAACAGGATAATTTTTGGGAGCATGTTGCTTGTCCTCTCCGCACAAATTCAACGCTGCTGCCCCCCTCCCCCTCCCCCGATCGGTTATGGATAAACTGAGCTGAGCAGTTTACATTTTACGGCACCATTTAATACAAAATGATCCAGTTATGTGATTCTATATTACTTATTTATTATGTTAAAATAAGGATTTCAAGTCTTTTCAAGTCTTAAAGCTCAAGTCCGATTCCAAGTCCAAGTCAGTAAAGGTAAGTCTAAGTCAAGTCGCAAGTCTTCAGTGATGTTGTCGAGTCAAGTCACAAGTCATCAGTTTAGTGACTTGAGTCGGACTCGAGTCCAAGTCATGTGACTCGAGTCCACACGTCTGTTATACACTAGTATGTGAACAACAATTGTACTGTGACAAATTATTTTCTTTAAAATCATCTAGATTCTGAACGTTATGAGATTTAGCATCATTTCACATAATATGATCCAAGGTATGTTGACATCTGATATTCCATTTCAAAACCATGGTAATTCACATGAAGTTTCCCCCACTGTTCAGCTATTGCAGTCTCTACTCCTAGGTCTCCCACAAGTTTAATTTTGGCATTGCATTCCAGTAGATGGAGTTCTTCAAGTGTAGGTTCATTCATCAAACTCCCAGTGAAATATGATTCATCACTATAGAGAACACATTTCCATTACTCCAGAGTCCATTGGCGGCACACCATTTCAGCTGATATTTGGAATGGTGTATATTGATCTTAGGCTTGTGTGCCTTGGCCATTTCATGAAGCTCCCGACAGACAGTTCTTGTGCTGATGTTGCTGGGATAGTTGCTTCCTGCAACTGGAACTATATAGTAAATAATGCAATAAAGGATACATTAACTTTAATATGCTTTAGCACTCAGTAGTCCAAGTCTTTGAGTTTATATGGTCTACATCTCACATTCTGATACATTCATGTGTCAAAGGTGCTATTATGTGTCAAAGGTGCCACCCTATTACTGTGCTACATTAGCATATTACCCACTCTACTGCCAGTGCCAGTACATGGAGGATGTATGACAGTGTGCTTGTTTGTATCAACACCTGCTAGCAATGGGTGTAGCTGAAACACCTGAACTCAATAATTAGGACTCCACAAACATTTTTGCTGAGATTGAAGGTAGTGTTGCCATATATGGAGGTTTCCCAAATATAGGGGAATATACCGGGTATGGTTGTAACACTTTTTGCTTCAGCACCTGTAATTTTTGAGCTAGACTTCTCAAACTTTTATACAAAATACACCCATTTGCTAACTACAAATGGCACTAATTCAAACTTCAATTGAATTATCACAGCCGTTGATGTCAAATACAAGGTGTTCCCTTGTTACAACCCACCCCACTACCGGGGTAGGTTGTAACACATGCTGGGGTAAGTTGTAACAATTAGACAAAAGAAGCAAAAACAAAGGCCACACCATGCAAAATGCTTCAAAAATATATTTGTTAAATAAAATAACAATCCAGAACAATCTCTCTCTCTCTGTGACTGACCATAACTAATATCCAGAGGTGGGTAGGAACGCGTTACATTTACTCCGTTACATTAACTCAAGTAGATTTTTGGACAAAAATGTACTTGTAAGAGTAGTTTTAATATGAACGACTTCGACTTTTACTTGAGTAAATAAGTGGTGAGAAAAACGCGACTTTTACTCCGTTAAAATCGGATTTGCGCCCCATGCTACCGTTACTTTTGTTTTGTAAATAATTCGTCTTTTCAGTGAGAAGACTGACCAACGTCTCGTTACCCGAGTATGAGTGACCAATC
The DNA here is from genome assembly GCF_052324685.1 of Brachyhypopomus gauderio. Classification (NCBI taxonomy): domain Eukaryota; kingdom Metazoa; phylum Chordata; class Actinopteri; order Gymnotiformes; family Hypopomidae; genus Brachyhypopomus; species Brachyhypopomus gauderio. The sequence goes on from NC_135212.1 coordinate 17,642,116, forward strand.
AAATGAAGCCGGTCAATCACATGATTACATACGCAAACTTTCTCCACCGTAGCAAGAAAGTGACAGAAAAACCTACAGAGCATCCCTGACCTCATACAGCCAATGTTTACATTACAAACGTGTAAAAGGACAGTTATATAATGCGCTGCAGGGTTGCCAAGTTTTCAAGATCACTTTTAGTGAGATTTAAACTGGGGTGGGAGGTGGGGGTTTGGGTGGTGAACGTAAATTGTTGATGGGAGGGGGGGGGGTGCAAAATGGACACAAATTAAGTATTATATCACGATCAATCGATCGCCAGTGGTTGGCGCCAGAGCGAACTAGTAACTCATTGAATCATAGATATGGATCAGAGGTAAATAAACTAGATTTTTTTTGGCGTGAGAAATCGGATGTGTGGAGTGTAAGCGTGTGAAGACAGTCAAATGCGTGTGTCTCACGCTCAATGTGTGAGAGTTTGCAACCTTGGCGCTGCCAATTGTGTCTGCAAACGTGTGGACATTTCAGCCTACAAGAACTCAACATCAAATATGAGGAAACACGATGCGATAAGTTTGCTGTATGTATAATTTTGTGTAATGCTATATCTCCGAGGCATAACGTTTGTATGATGTAATTATTAAATGTAACGCAGTGCAATACTAAAAACCAGTTCTCACACTGATTGTACACACTAGCAATATAGGATGATTAAGTCTGCTACAAATTGATTCAGTTGGTGTCAAGTTGTAGCTACACGTAGGTATTGGCTGACAGTCTCATCAGTTAGTGCCTTTGTGGAACACATTAAAGTTACACAGGCCTAATAATTAGGAACAAACAAAAATACATATTATTTATAATAAATTATATATATATATATATATATATATATATATATATATATATATATATATATATATATATATATATATATAATAAATAATATGTATTTTTGTTTGTTCCTAATTATTAGGCCTGTGTAACTTTAATGTGTATATATATATATAATATTTGTGTATTATTAATATTAATAATAATAATATTAATTATTAATATTAATGTGTATATATATAATATTTATTTATAATAAATTATTTTTATCATTAAAAGTCATTGTTTCCCGTAATTCAATTTCCCATGATGTAATTTGTTGACGCGAGACAGTACTCATGCATTTACTCACTACTTGAGTAGCTTTTAATCAAAGTACTTTTTAACTTTTACTCAAGTAAATTTTTGGGATGCATACTTTTACTTTTACTTGAGTAACATTTGGTTCAAGTAACAGTACTTTTACTTGAGTAAAATTGTTGAATACTCTACCCACCTCTGCTAATATCCACCATAACTAATATCCAATATAACTAATAAGTACTAACCAAAATATAGTCTTGATTCAGAAATTTACTTTCTCACCTCAAAATCAGTTTTTTTCTCGATGGAATCTGCATGTGCCTGTTTACAGCCTTGATATTCACCATGTGTGATCAGGGAGGAATTGGGTAAACACTGGAATGATCATTTGACTCCTATCTTATCCGTGATCGGTGGAATTGATGGTGTTACAACTCTCCCCATGTTACAACCATACCTGGTCTCCCCTACATGGAACAAAGTTCCAGCTGGTAATTTTTGTTTGTTTTATTTATATCATTATCTTAATCCAATAAAGTGCCATCATGCTATCCACAAGATTACAACAGTCCATAGGCAAAAAATTCCACATTAGCATGTTATTCTCATGCTCTGTACTGGCATCTCTCTCAAAAGCTGAGTAAAACTATTAATTCATTAAAGGCAATAAAACTACTCTTACAGGCATTGGTGGTCACTCCACACACAGTGTCTTGTGCTCGTCTTTGTCTAAGGTTTCATGCAAGTGTGAGTGTTGTTGTTCTGTGCTTGCACTTCCGCATTGAAGGTGCGTGTTTTGTGTTAGTAAAAGTCTGTTTGCACCGATTCCATTGTCTTCATGTCTGCTCCTCTGCACGTCACAGTAACCTAGGGAGATCAAGGATCAAGAAAACTAACAACTGGTCATCCAAACCACAGACACTCAAGACAAAGTAATCACTCTATAACACTTTATAATGCTCTTGGTGATGGTGATTACCCTGGTACATGGCCATATAGTTGTGATATAATTAGCAGAGAAAATGGAACTGTGATTACTCAGATGTTATGTTGAGTAAAAAAAAATTATTCTCATATATTATTGAATGCATTTTTTTGGACAGTAAATTAATTCTATTACATGTATAGTGACACTGTATTGCACACCAAATGTCTCCTCAGCTCTACTCATATTCACCAGACGGCACGTCCCTTTGTCTGTGTTTTGTTGATACCTCCATGAGGCTCAACAGTGAGGTCTGGTGCCCCAGCCTCATGCCCCTCCAAACTCACTTTCAAACCAAGTGCCCCATACACTAACACAACTGCACCACTCTTACACACTATGCCGACCACTAAAATCCACGATGGCCTTCCCAGCCATCCCAAGACCCAATGACACCATTAATGCATTGTCAGTGCTGCCGGTTTCACATACAGTAGATATTACATACAGACATTATACAATGCAACAGATCCATCCTGGGCTCCCTTGAGACTAAGGCCAGCACTGTTGGTGTCTGCTCCGTGCCACCAGTTCCATTTGGATCTATTGTTTTACACAACAACATGACACTTCACCTTTATGGTGCATTACCAATCGGAGCTCTCCTTATCCACAACCACTTAGTAGCCCTTTTAGCTATTTCTGATAACTCTTTAACAGATTCTCATAACTTACAGGCTCTAAAGCCAAACGACACAAACAACGATGTGGCAGATTTTGATACAAATCTCCTAATATCTCTCTCTGCCGGCCTTGTATGTGCCTGTCACCCATATTCTCACCTCAGCCACCAAGACAGCATTTTTCAGCTTTTTCCTTTCAAAAGCTTCATCCACTGCATCCTCAAATGGATCTAACCATTAGTTTACTTTCAGAGTACAACACCATATCCGGCCTCTGCGTAGGTAAAGCAGTGCAGTGTGCGACCTGAAGCTTTTTACCCACATCCACAAGAAATTTTCAGTGTCACGCTTTACCCCATCTACCAATATGTAATACCTGTGCACACTCCTGCACGAATTGGCTCTGTTACCCAAACACTTGGTAACACATTATCCACTATGCACTTACTATCAAATCCAATCCCCTCACACAACACACAACTTTTTACGGTCAACTACTATAATTGGGACCTCATGCACCATTAGGGGCAATCATCCATGGATCACCACCTTATTGTGGTGGAGGGGTTTGCGTGCCTACATGATCCTAGGAGCTAGGTTATTGGGGGCTATGCCCCTGGTAGGGTCTCCCAAGGCAAATTGGTCCTAGGTGATGGGCCAGACAAAAAGTGATCCAAAAACCCCTATGGAACTCTATGGAACAAATAACAGGACCCAGTTACCTAGCCCGGATCAGGATTATCAGGGCCTCACCCTGGAGCCAGGCCTGGGGGAGGGGCTCCTTGATGAGCGCCTGCTGGCCGGGTTTCTACCCATGGGGCCTGGTCGGGCACAGCCCAAAGGAGATACATGGGTTCACTTTCTCATGGGTCTACCACCTGTGGGAGAGGTAGTAGTAGGGGTTCAGTGCATTGTGGATTGGGTGGTGGCCGAAGGCGTGGGCCTTGGCGTACCAATCCCCGGTTACTGAAGCTGGCTCTTGGGACATGGAATGTAACCACTCTGGTTGGGAAGGAGCCTGAGCTGGGGAGCGAGGCTGAGGGATACCATCTAGATATAGTTGGGCTCATCTCGACACATGATTTGGGTTCTGGAAACAATCCTCTAGAGAGAGGCTAGACTTTATTATTTTCTGGAGTTGCCCAGGGTGAAAGGCAGAGGGCTGAAGTGGGCTTACTCATAGCTCCCCGGCTCACTGCCTGTGTGTTGGGGTTTCCCCCAGTAGACAAGAGGGTTTCTTCCCTGTGCCTTCGGGTTGGAGAACGGGTTCGGACTGTGGTTTGTGCTTATGCACCAAATGGCAGTTCAAAGTACTTGAAGTCCTTGGAGGAGATTTTGGAGGGTGCCCCTTTTGGGGATCCCAATGTTCTGCTGGGAGACTTCAATGCTCATGTGGGCAATGAGAGTAAGACCTGGAAGGGCGTGATTGGGAGGAATGGCCTCTCCGATCTGAACCCGAGTGGTGTTTTGTTATTGGACCTCTGTGCTCGTCACAGTTTGTCCATAACGAACACCATGTTTGAGCACAGAGGTGTCCATAAGTGCACCAGGACACCTTAGGTTGCAGCTCGATGATTGATTTTGTAATCGTGTTGTCGGACTTGCGATCATGTGACTTGGAAGAGAGGAGCTGAGCTGTCAACCGATAACCACCTAGTGGTGAGTTGGATCAGATGGCGTGTAAGGATGCCAGACAGACCTGGCAGACCCAAATGTATCGTGAGGGTTTGCTGGGAATGTCTGGCAGAGAAACCTGTCAGAAGGGTTTTTAACTCCAAATCCGGCAGAGCTTTGACCACATCCTGAGGGAGGCCGAAGACATTGAGTTCCGCACCTCCATTGTCAATGCGGCGAACCAGAGCTGTGGCCGCAAGGTTGTCGGTGCCTGTCGTGGCGGCAATCCTCAAACCTGATGATAGATACCTTGGGTAAGGGAGGCTGTCATGCTGAAGAAAGAGTCCTAGTCCAGCCGGCGGGTACAGGAGGGCCAAGCGGATCACGGCGGATCAAAAACTTGGGTGTGGGAAGAGTTTGGTGAGATCATGGAAAGTGACTTTTGACTGGCTCAGAGAAGATTCTGGCAAACCGTCAGGCAACTCAGGAGGGGAAAGCGGTTCCCTACCAACACTGTATATAGCTGGGGGTCTCATACGGGGGTTTGCCCATCACTCGGGCTGAGGTGACCAGGGTAGTTGTGAAACTCCTTGGCGGCAAGGCTCCGGGGGTGGATGAGATCCGCCCTGAGTTCCATAAGGTTTTGGATGTTGTTGGACTGTCCTGGCTGACACGTCTTTGCAACATTGCGTGTACATCAGGGGCAGTGCCCCAGGATTGGCAAACCAGGGTGGTGGATCCCCTTTTTAAGAAAGAGGCCTGGAGGGTGTGCTCCAACTATTGGGGGATCACACTCCTCAGCCTCCCCGGTAAGGTCTATGAAGGGGTACTGGAGAAGAGAATTCGATCGATAGTCGAATTACAAGAGTTACAAGAGGAACAATGTGGGTTCCGTCCCGGTTGTGGAACACTCAGTGGGGAACCGTCAGGGCCCTCTATGCCCTCTCAGAGGGCCTAAAAATATTCTTAAAACATAAATATATATAATATAATTTAACCAATTTTATTTTATCTACTTAGTTTGACAATCGACATCTAAACAATTACAAAAATATAAGCAAATAAATTATTCAACCGTGTCTATTCAATCTGTGTTGGAAGGTGAGGGGCTAAGTGGAAGCCTGTGAGTCTGTGTCTCCCCCTATCAGCACTGTGATGCCCGCTGTTCGTTTACAGAGGGCCTGGCAGTTATAATTCAGCGCAATACCAGTTTCAAATGACAGTAAAATTGACCAATCATATCTTCCCTCTTAGTGGGCGGGCTTAACTGTATGATAATTTCCACCCGCTGTGGCGATGCTAGCTGTCGTTAGTGTACCACCACTAGCTAGTTTCGATTAATTCCTTTGATGCCCTCGTGCGCGTTTACATATTCCGCTTCCGAGGAACATGGAGCTGTGAACTTTATTTTGTTTGGAATCTTATTTTGCTTAAGAAGTTATCTAGTACAGATATTATTGTTTATTGCGTTTCTAAAGATGTACTGTCGTTTTTTCTTTATTACAGTTAATTAGGATAGGAAACAATTATTAATTAAATAATAATTAATTATTATTAATTCATAATAATATTAAAAAATAAAGGCTTAATGGTCACGGTTCGCTACTGGGAACACTAGACCAGCTTTTCACCCTTGCAAGGGTCCTAGAGGGTGCATGGGAGTTTGCTCAACCAGTCCACATGTGTTTGTGGATTTGGAGAAAGCATTCAACCGTGTGTATCCCCCCAAACGTGTTGGGGATTCCTCTGTCGGGTGCTCCGGGAGTATAGGGAATGGGGCCCGTTGCTACGGGATATCCAGTCACTGTACAAATGGAGCAGGAGCTTGGTTCACATGGCCGGCAGTAAGTCAGACTGGTTCCCGGAGGGAGTTGGACTCCGCCAGGGCTGCCCTTTGTCACCGATTCTGTTAATAACTTTTTATAGACAGAATTTCTTGGCGTAGCCAAGTGGTAGAGGGGGTTCGGATCTGGATCAGTTTCACTGGATCAGTTTGCAGCCGAGTGCAAGGCGGCCAGGAAGAGAATAAGCTCCTCTCAAACTGAGACCATGTATCTCAGTCAGACAAGGGTGGAGTGCCCTCTCTGGGTCGAGAATGAGTCCTTGTCTCAAGTGGAGGAGTTCTCGTGTTCTTGTTTACGAGTGAGGGAAGGATAGAACGAGAGATTGACAGGCGGATCGGTGCTGCGGCTGCAGTATTGCGGACGCTGTACCAGACCATTGTGGTGAAGAACTGAGCCAAAAGGCAAAGCTCTCGATTTACTGGTCAATCTACATTCCGACTCTTACCTATGGTCACGAGCTCTGGGTAGTCACAGAAAGAATGAAATTGCGAATACAAGCGGCCGAAATGAGTTGTCCGCAGGGTGTCTGGGCTTTCCCTTAGAGATAAAGTATTGAGCATGGTCATCCATGAGAGGCTCAGAGTAGAGTCGCAGCTCCTCCATGTGAAGAGGAGCCAGTTGAGGTGGTTTGGGCATCTGGTATGGATGCCGCCTGGCCGTGAGATTATATCTCTCAGCTGTCCTGCGGATGCTTCGGTATCCTCCCAAAGGAGCTAGAAGAGGTGGCTGGGGAGAGGGAAACCTGGGCCTCTTTGCTTAGGCTACTGCCCTCACGACCCGAACCCGGATAAGTGGATGACAATGGATGGATGGATGGATGAATTAAAATGCATTTATTATTATTAAGAACATACATTCAGATAGGTGTGTCCACACATTTGACTAATACTGCATTCCTCCTTCATAAACAGTTCAGAAGGTAGGAGGAGCAGACTCCTAATGAACACATTACATGCTGAGGAGTGAACAAATTAAACCCACCCAGACACCCCACCCTTCTTTCATTTATTCACTTTTCTCATCACCTCCCACCTCCATTCCTTCTCCATGTATGACTGCATTCATGCAGTCAGTCAAGATGGCCCACCAGCAGAAGATGCCAACAGTAGCCTATACCAGGGCTATTTGTTGCAGTTAGGTTCATAGTAATTACAGACATTGATTGGTATGTTGAGGAATCCCTTTTCATGCTAACTACCAAGAATTCCCAAAATCAAGATTTCAGAGAAACCTTACAAACAAAAAATGTTTTGACAAGTTAATTACTTCCAAATGTGAAATTGCTCAAATACAGTTCAATAAGAGAGAGAGAGTCAGAATCAGAATTGCCTTTATTGTCATTATAATTTGCATTACAAGGAAATTTGATTCTACTGCAAGGTGCTTGTTGGGACAAATAAATACACACAATGACAAAATGACGAGTTAAAAAGTATTGCCACATTTAGAAAATGGTTTGGTAGACTATTTCCATGATGAGAATAAGAAATTTACAGTATGTTACATAATATTACATGCAGAAAATATTGCACATGGGTTGGATTGCACATGTGTTTGAGAATTAACATTATTGTTGCCGTTAATTTACATGTTGTTCAGTGCAGTGATGGCTCTTGGGTAAAAGCTGTCCCTGATCCTACTTGTTCGAGTTTTGAACAACCTGTACCCTCGGCCTGAGGGTAACAGATCAAACAGGTGTTTGATGGGGTGAGATGTGTCCTTGGTGATACTGACCACCTTTCTGAGGTAGCGAGAGATGGCAATGTCCTCCAGGCTGGGCAGAGAGCAACCAGTGATCCCCTGGGCCATGTTGATCACCCTCTGCAGCGCTTTTTTATCTGCAGTGCTTTTTTAACTGTGAGAGAGTGAGTGTGAGAGAGTGAGTGAGAGATGGTGAAACTACAGGCATTTGTTGTTGCAGACATGCAAAGATGAGCTTCCTTGATTGAAGTGCATATGGGGAACAAAAGCAAAAGATTTCAAGATGGAATCAAAGCAGAATTCTCTTGGTTGTTACTGAGGCAATGTGCTTACACTGTGTTTTTACTAATTGGCGAGCAGTGGCCTGCAGTTAGGAGGAAGACGTGAAACAACTCAGATGAAGGGATTAACTGTGGGATTACAGTTACAGCAGAGCTAATGCAAGGTTTAAATGACTTTATCCCTGACTGTATTCACAGAATGGCGTTACAGTAAATCCCCATTTGTAATTTTTTTGCCATAAAAAAAAAAATTCTACATGACAGTAGCTGGAGGTTCATTAATTAATTAATTTATTTATTCATTTGCTTTTCAGTTCATTTTTTGGCAGCTAAATGGACAATTGTGACTCATTGTTTTTTACTAAAATATTTTTTGGACAATAATGCTGCGTGATGAATATCAAAGCTAGTAAATGCATTTCTGGCAAACCACTCATTAGGAGGAACACACTGTCTGATAAAAGCTGTAATTCCTTTTCAATACTCAGCCATGAAGGTTAGAACTATACTGAAACTATACTATGTACTATACTATGAACTGTACTAAAACTATACTATGTGTACAGTACTATGGCTCTCAGCTGAAACTATACCTGTGCCCCAGCAGGACATGGCCGAGGCGGATGTATACAGGAACAGATGGGGCTGGATCCTTGGCCCCATTTTAGCATGATAGTCAAGCTCGGATCTCGTGCACGTGCTTGGCAGTGCGTTACAGATGACACGCGGGTTTCCCAGGGGGCTTTCTTCCTGGGAAGCGTGGGAGGGTGCTGATCAGTTCCGCCAAACCACTACCCACGGACGCTGACGTGGCCGACTCCCTCGCCGTGCCTCCCGTGCCAAACAGATGGAGACCATGCAGAAGCATGCAGACGCAGAGCTCTCCCAGACTGCCAGGAGGACCAGTGGAGCTTTTAAAATTATGACTCCCAATCACATTCACATCACACTAGGCGTAATTGTACTTAGTTTCAACCACAATCATAAAAAAGAGGAAGGCTTCTAAATGTATCAGACTTTTTCAAACTTGAATAAGAGGTAGAAACGAGAGATTTTAAGGAACGAATCAAATCTACTCAGTTTTACTCCTGAAAAGCATTATATTCAGACACTGTAACATCTGCAGTGTACTGTACTGAAAGAAACATGAATGGATGTCACATTGAAATGACACATTTATGAGAGTTCAAAAGAACATAATTAGTAGCCTAATTTCCTTTTTTAAAGGAAGTGATTTCACCAGAACATCATTGGCTATAGGTGCTCACACTGCTCCTAAAAACCCTGTATTTATTTAAAGAAAGAACGAGAAGAGTTTCATTTTAAAAGGTCAGAGGTTGTTCATTTTATTATTAAAACATGAATGTACTGTATGTCACTGGACAACAATAGAGAATTATGTGGAATATTTCTCTTACTTCAACCATCATTTAGCTCACTGTTGTGCATTGGCAAATAAAGGGTTAATTTTAAATCAAGGTGGCCAGGCTGTAGAGGTCTGTTTATCTTAAATTTGAACAGTAAAGTGTGTTTCTCAGTCCAATAAAAACCCACTGTGCTGTGCGCTTTAGTATTATATTGTGTGAAGAGAGGCTAATGAGATGTAAATTAATTCAAATGGCAGCTCAAAAGGAGAGAGACAAAGAGCAATAAAATTATAGTCGGTAATAATCAATGGAGACCCTAGTGACTGAGTCAACAATGATTTTAGGTCCATATTTTTATTTCTCTTCATCTCAACCAAGTGCAGCACATATGGCGGGACGCTCACATGGCCATCAGTAGACACTTTCTGTTTTTCTGCATCCTCCAATTAAACATCCCTTTTTGCCGTGCAACACAGAACACGTTTTTATTTCTGAGGGGCAGAGCTAGCTCACTTTCATAAAGTCAAAGTGAAAATCCCTAGGATTTGGTTCTGATCAAACTGGATTTGCTAAGTAGCTCAAGCCAGCGGGTAGAATTACTTAGTGAAACCAACTGGGTGATGCCAAGTCATGACCTTTCCATTGTGAACTTGAACTTGACCACCTCTGCTTATGAACAGAGATTAAACTGAAACACATGATATAGTAAACGAGTTTTAGAGAACAAGAATTTAAAAGAAATAATTGAATTTAATTATAAGAATGGCTTATTGTTTTGAGTTTGATCCTAAAAGAATGTGTTTTACTGGGTTTTGAATTAGATGAGAAGGGTGTGTTTGCAGATGATAGAAGGGGTAGAGATGTCCTTGACTGTAGCTGATGGATGTGGATTACAAATATGGACTTATTATACCTTAGCCAAAACCTAACCGTGACCCTGACTGTACATAGAGTAAAAGACTCAAATACACGTGGAAGTGATTTCAGCAGAACATCATTGCCTATAGGTGCTCACACTGCTCCTAAAAAAACACATTTACACAAAGAATGACAAGAGTTTGATAATTTTACAAGGTTATTAATATTTTATTTTAGGGGTGAGACGCGATAAAAAAAAATTTTCGAATTAATCAGAAGCTTTGTAATTAATTAATCGAAATTAATCGCATTTTAATCGCATTTCAGTATTTAACATGAGAAATATTAATTTAAGTTTGAATGATGAATGAATCAATGAACATAATCATAAACTTCAACATCTTGTTTATTTTTCCACCAGTCTACTACACAGACCAATAGATGAGTGCAGAAAACAGAGCAAACAGTTTTCAGAACACTGGAAATTCTGACCAAAAATTTTTAATTTTGGAAGTTTTGCTCAGGATATTGGAAGAATAAGAAGAATTGAAGTAAATCAGATGTTTTTTAATACCATTTTAGATGGTATACTTTTTCTTTCATTTCCCAGGCCTCTGCCACAGGCATCTCCATAGTGCCTAGAAGTGGTCTTCTGCATGATCAAAGCAAATTACTGGATCTTCCATTCATCATCTATAATATGAACTGTCACACCAAGATAATTCTTGTTGCTAACAGAGGTCCAGTGATCCCCAGTCAGAGCCACATTTGTGGCGCTCTTCACAATAACCTGTTTTACTTCCCTTTCCTCATCATACAGCTGCTGGATTTTCTTTGACATTGTCTTTCTGGATGGCAGTTCATAACTTGCATCAGTTGACGCAATTTGCAGCGCTTCTTGTAAGCATTTTTCTTCGACCACAGAGAGCGAACAACGCTGCAAATAATGTGACGCGTCAAGTTTAAAGGCCTCCGCCGATCGCGCGTGGTGTGCGGAGTCACGCTACGGTCACTCACGAAAGTTTAATCCAGACTTAATGGTCCAATGAAGGTAATTTAAATACCAGGACATTTCCTCACTTAAAAAAAACTCGGGACGCCCAAGACAGGATGTGAAATACGGACATGTCCCGGGAAATACGAACGTTTGGTCATTACTGACCTGCGCGTTAGCCCCAACATGTTTTGCGTTGAGGTGGTAACAAAGGGTGGAAGTGCTCCTGTGATAAGCGAACTCCTTCCTCCATAAAGTGCAAATAACACTATTTTTTGTTTGTACTTCCATTTGGAAGTTTCTTATATTTAAATTTCCCATCCACCAGCGTAGCCACTTCAGTCTTCTCCATCATGCTCATCTTATTGTGCGTCCATATAATCTGTATGTCTGGAACTTGTGAACTGAGAAACATTCCACGGTGCAAAAGTGTCTCATGCGTTAAAATGCGTTATTTTTTTAGTTTGTTAATTTTCCTGTAATTAATTAATCAATCGAAATTAACGCGTTAAAGTCCCACCACTACTTATTAATTAACATTAATCTACTGTATGTCACTGGACATCAATAGGGACTAATGTAGAATGTTTCTCTGACTGAATATGGACTCACAGACATGCCAACTGGTCTGCAATCTGCAGATATTACTGCACCAGGCTGAACATTTTCATCCCACGATCCAAGCAGAAACAAAGAGATCTGTGGAGATACTTCCATTTGTTTGTTTTAGGATGACAGCGCAGACTGTGAGGAAGAAAGTTAGAAGTAGTTTGTAAGTGTAGCATGTGAACCGCTCTGTCGGTTAGATGGCAGTATCCAGATGTTCCTCTCTGTTTGTGAAATGTGATTGATATCTCCTTATCACCTGCTACAGTGCATTTCCCGGCGCACTCTAAACATAGTACTGCCGACAACTCCGCTACTGTTTATCAGCCAACAACTCTTTTACGTGGACTACAGTGTTTTACACACACTTCATTTCATGTGCACCCATGTGGCAAGGCCCTGTGGTAGCACAGTGATGACCATGTCTATCTCCTCTAAATATGTCACCGAAGCTTCTACTTCAAACCCCATGGGCAGTGACACGGTCCCCGCTGTGTCCCAGTGTAATTTCCCACTCACCTGGGACCACTCAGCCAATCTCACGGCGCTGTGCAATAACACTCTCATCTTTCCGCGTTAGGAGCCGCTCTATTTTAGAGCCATGCAGGAAAAAACTCGGCTGCCCAAACAGCCATGTGTCCTCTTTACTGCCCCAGGAGGTGCACATGTACACCCTCAGTATTGGACTCCTTCCGATCTCAGTCCACATCCTGTGTGCCTTGCTGTGGTAACAAACATATCTGAAGCCTATGTGGGAAACACAGTCACTTCAATAGCCTGCAGAGACTGAATAGATGGATGTGAAGAAGATAACACTCAACAGAGAGAGGGAAAGAGAGAGAGAGAGAGAGAGAGAGAAATAGAGAGAGAGAGAGAGAGAGAGAGAGAGAGACTACTCTAGAATATGATTCTCCAGGGGATCCATCAGAGCCAGAAGCAGAGAGTGGGGCTGCGATCCAATGTTGGAGGAGAAAGGAAGTGTGCAGCATGGCAGTCCGGCGCCCTGTCAGTGACTCTAATACCTGTCAGTGACTCTAATACCTGCCCACATTCAGTTCAGTCATTCCACCACAGTCATCTGTCACAGTCATCCCGCCACAGTCATCCCGCAACGGTCATCCCGTCACCGTCATCCCGCCACAGTCATCCCGCAACGGTCATCCCGTCACCGTCATCCCGCCACAGTCATCCCACCACAGTTATCCCGCTACACTCCCCACCAGGGCTGCCAGAGTCCACACTAAGCATGTACAGGTTTATCCAGAGAGAGGGAGAGGGAGAAGGACAGAGAGGCTATCAGGCAACAAGGACAGAGAACACACTGAAAACAGTCAGAGAACAGCTGAGGTGGAATTCTTTCAACATGTAAATGAGGACAGAAATGAGAGTAAAATCTACTTTGGTGTTCAATATTTGTAGCTCCCCCAAGGTGGTGCTGTACCATTAACAATCTGCTTCCTCTTGGGTGCACGTGGTGTGTGTGTGTGTGTGTGTGTGTGTGTGTGTGTGTGTGTGTGTGTGTGTGTGTGTGTGTGTTTGTGTGTGTGTGTGTGTGTGTGTGTGAGAGATCACTCGCTCACACACTCACAAATGAATGAATGTCACATTGAAATGATACATGTTTATGAGAGTTTCATTTGCTGAATGAATAATGGTCCATGTGTTACAAGTGACTTGTAGAGTTCAAACTGGGGTCTTCTCCTTACTCTACCACTGATTCCATCACTTCTTGGATTCTAAATTTATAGCTCATGAGATCATAAAGATTTTTGAATTTCAGGATAGTTTATTGTTTGATTGACACACATAATAAAATAACTCTTTGGCTAAGTAGGGTTAAGAGAGCTTCTCTTATATATAGTATCACACATCTATCAATCTCTACATAAAGACGCCAACATCTGACATTTATAAATGCCGTACATTTTTTTTTATCAAGTTCAAATTAGATCAATTGTTTTAGTTGTGTGCACACTCTCTCCCAGATATCCCAGTCAATTACAGGGAAACATTGAATTCATGATGTTGAAGGGACATTCTCTTGGTTGTGGTGAAGAAATTTAAAAGCCAAAGAAGGTTGTATCTATACAGTCTACAACTGCAGACACAGACATATCAGGCTCTGAAAATGTCAGAGATGTGATGACAGCGGTGTTTGGAGAGCATAAAGACCAGTTATTCTGACAATCGTCAAGATCCAAATCCAGCACAAAAAATAACACTGTGCACCCAGTGGAATAACCTAGATTGGACATTTAAGCCATAATAAATAATTATATTTATATATTATATATATATCCCATATACAGTATATAGAGTATATACAGACACATTTCTGTTTAAGTGACATTGATTTTTTTGAATGACCATGATGCTGTATGACCTCTGATATCTAATATAGAGCTGGATGTCTAATAATGTAATAATCCTGAAGCCATTGTGTTGCCATACTGGTATGTGCAATAATGAATGGTAAGTGGTAGTTCCTATTATTTTCTGCAGTCATCTCCTCCAACCTTCCCATTTGAAGATTTACATTGTCATTCTGAGACAAATACAATGTCTTAAATAAGCAGCAGAATGTATTTATTACTGTATTTAGAATGGAAAATGCGAGAACATATACAGTCGAGCAAAAAACAAAAAGACATTCTATGAATTCTTTAGTTTTACATATCAGAGCATAATTATCTGGTCTTTAGCAGGCCTGATGAACAATACATAACAGATTCCACTGTGTCACTTAACAACAATTAAACCAAAATGAAGAAGCCATATGTGAAAAAATTCCTAACCCATGAAACAATAGCTTGTGGAACCTTGAAATAATAATTTTCTATGTGATGATAAGTTGCGTACATCATTCTGAAGGCATTTTGGCCCAATCACTCTTCTTTACAACATTGCTTCAGTTCATTGAGGTCGGTGGGCGTTCATGTATATACGGCTATCTTAAGGTCCTGCCACAGCATTTCATTTGGGTCAAGGTCTGAATTTTGACTGGACCATTGCAGCACCTTGATTATTTTATTATGACTCAAGTTACATGCAACATGGCAAACCCAAGACATTGGGCCATATTCTATTTAGAAAAAAGAGGCTTTCCCCTGATAATTGTACAATCTTTTTCTAATTGTACCGTCATGAGGTTGAACATTTAACATGCTAAGTGAGGCCTGTGGAGTCTGAGATGTAGCTCTGAAGTCTGTGCACTTTCTCTCAGTCTGACCTTGGGGTGAATTTGCTGGAAAAATTCGAAACTCACTTTCTGTTTGTGAATATTCTTTCTCACTGTAGAATGATGAATGACTTCAAATTGTTTGGAAATGGACTTATAACCCTTCCCACACTGATAGGCAGCAACAATTGTATCTCTAAGATCATTCCCGATGTCTTCCCTTCTTGGCAATGTATTAATACACACCTGAATGCTCCAGAAACTGCCAAAACGTGTCACACTTGTTGATGACCAGTAAATCAAGGACATTTGAGCACCCGACTGCTACTGACCCTCTTAATTCTTATGGAAACAGTTAATGGTGCACTTAATTTTTCACGCATTGCTTCTGCATTTTGGCTGCGTTTTTGGAAACATAAATGCAGGTTTCTTTAGCTCCTCTCCAGTTAAAATCACAAACACAAAGCATTCCTCTAATTACAAGCTTTTAAGTTTTGCACATGCGGTGAGAGCTATATAAATCAAAAGGACAAATATAAAATTATTTTAGTGTAATAGAAAAAAACCCCAAAAATCTCAAAGGGAGAATAAAACTGAATGCACAAAATAAAACTACATCTTTCATAATCAATGAAGGCTATATGCTGTTAAACAATAATTAGCTTGAATGTGGAAATGTCGGTCAGCTAGCATTCTGCTGTTTTTTTTTTTTTTTTTTTTTTATGGCCCACCTCCACCCCCCCAAGTTTGGAGGACAACTTTGTTTTTATGTACAGTTCAAGTGACAATAATAACAATTATAACAGTATGCAAAGTGATAATTATTGGGGTTAGGTGGACCAAGAAAAGAGGGGGAGTGTTACGAAACAGCTCCGGACCCTTCCCTGTGGGCGTGTGTCTATGTCGTCTGTGTCTTGCTGTCTGCGTCGGTGGATCCTCGTGGGTGTGGTTGTTTGTGTGTTCATCAGTCCCACCTGTGGCTCGTCTCGTAATCACTCGGGGCTCATGTGGTCTGTCTATTTAATGTGCGTTCGCGCAGTGTCTTGTGCTTGTCGTTGTCTTTAGTCTGCACGTTACGTGTGTGTGTTAGTGTTGATGTATTTCCGTGATGCGTTGTATTGCGCAACACATGAATAAAGCAGTGACGTTGTATTCAAAGCCAAGGATTCGTGTCTCGTCCTTCGTGCGGAGCCCAACGTTACAGGGAGAGAAAGAATAAAAAGGGAAAAGACAGAAGGGCAGGGGAAAAAAAAAAAAATATATATATATATATATATATATATATATATATATATATATATAAAACACAACCAGCTTGAATGACCACTGCAAAGTAAAGCAGAAAGTGTACCCAAGACATTTAGCACAAATGACGTGATGTATGTGTATGTGTGAGTGTGTGTTTATGTGTAACCAGTGGTGGACGAAGTACACCAATTATGTACTTGAGTAAAAGTACAGTTACCTTGCATTGAATATTACTCAAGTAAAAGTAAAAGTATTCACCTC
Organism: Brachyhypopomus gauderio; assembly: GCF_052324685.1. NCBI lineage: Eukaryota > Metazoa > Chordata > Actinopteri > Gymnotiformes > Hypopomidae > Brachyhypopomus > Brachyhypopomus gauderio. Next base: position 17,658,792 of record NC_135212.1, read on the forward strand.
AATTTTTTACTTGAGTAGAAGTACAAAAGTATCTGCCTTCAAAAATACTTAAGTAATAAAAGTAAAAGTAAAAACCTTTTTTTTCTTAGCGTCACATCAAAACCCCTAGGCCTACTCGATCAACAGGTGAACAGGAAACAGTGCCTTACATTTGCCTAGCAAACACAAAATACACAAAACTAGCCTATATTATCCTCACAACATTCATTTCCAAACTTTATCCATATTAATAATTCACACTAGAAAGGTAGACAAGTAGACAAACCGTTTAATATGAAAACATAATTCACCACCAAACAGAACAATAATTTCGAACCGGCCACTTCAGACCTAGCTTGGGGGACTTTTTCTGAGATTCTACGTTGTCCACCACATGGCGGGACAGGGAAGCTAGAAGCTCTAGCACCTAGAACTAGAACTGTGTGCAGCCCAACCAACTGAACTCATAATATTAAACTTGGCCGAATAATTAATAATAATTAATATAATAATAATCAGGGTTGCCAACTCTCACGCAATGAGCGTGAGACACATGCATTGACTGTCTTTACCAGAGACCGTCTTCACACACTCACACGACATACATCTGATTTCTCACACTGAAAAAAAATCTAGTTTATTTATCTCTGATCCACATCTATGAGTCAATGAGTTACTAGTTCGCTCTGGCACCAACCACTGGCGATCGATCGATCGCAATATAACAGTTAATTTGTGTCCAACAATTTACACTCGCCGCCACCCCCACCCCCCGCCAACATTTTACACACAAGCCGCCGCCCCGCCCCCCCAACCCTGATAATAATAATTTTAATAATAATTTTAATAATTTTGCTTCGCCTTGCTCATTTGTTTGCCTTCGCCTCCCTCATTGGAATGAATTGCGAAGTTCGCTTCGCTTGGCCAAATTCGCGTGTATGTGTCCCCGGCTTTAACATTTGATGTGGGAGTATCCTGTGTTAAACTGGCACTTAGCATCTCCACAGATTGCAATTTGGGTACTAGCACATTGCTTTGGATAAAAGCATCTGTTAAATGTAGTGTATTTCAATGTGATATCATTAACCGGGGTATATAAACCACCCTGTTGGTAGTACTCATCTAATGGCAAGCTTACCTCGATGTGTTTTTTCAAGTTTGACGGCGAGTTCATAAATGATGACCGCGATGTGTTCTTTCGGGATGCAGAGGAGACACTTGAAGGAATACGAATAATTTTTCTTTTCGAGGAATTCAAACATTTCAGCTAAATAAGGCCAGGGGTGTTGGGGAAAGACATCCCATGTCAGATCCACAGCCATTTAGCATACAAATCTTAATCTCTTACTGAGCGCTGATTGGTTATAGTCTGTGACACGGTACACTTTAACCTTTGGGTATTTTATTAAGCGTTGATTTAAAATGAAAAAGGAACGAGATGTTTGTGTAAATGTAACGAAGTGAAAAGTAAAATTTTCGCTTTGAAATGTAGTGAAGTAAAAGTATAAAGTCTTACCAAATAAAAGTACATGTACAGATACATGGAAATGTTACTTAAGTACAGTAACGAATTACATTTACTTAGTTACTGTCCACCACTGTGTGTAACCTAGTAGTGCAACATAGGATAATGTACGGAATGTACTTACCAGCAAGGGTAGAATGCTGCGACAACACTCCCCCAGAGGCCAGAGGTAGGCAGAGAAAGACCCGGGATTCCCACCCGCCCACGGCCCCTCCAGGAGCAGTGGAGTCCCAGGGCCGCACTTCCCAGTGACCCCCGCCCCCCACAGGCGGGAGAGTGAGACGCCCCCACAGCTAAGGAGCCCAGGTCCAGGGGAACCAGAGGAAACAGAGCCAAAGGCCCCCCACCCCCGGCCATGGGCCAGTAGCAAATCCCCAGCGCCACGCGCCCCGGAAAACCACCCACCACCCGGTAGGGCCCCCCTCCCGCCGAGGAGCCCCAAGCCGCCCCGGACCACAACCGCCCAGAGGAGTGGGCCAACCGCCCCCCACGCCGGAGCACCAGGCCGGGCCCCAGAACCCTAAGGCACCCCCCCTCTGGAGTGGAGCAGTAACCACAGAAGAGCAGCCGGGAGTGGACCGGGCCCAACCAGCCCCCGACACAGAACCAGCCGTCCTCACTCATACACTCAAACTCATATATACATTTGCCCCTATACACCCACACAACCCCTTATATACCCCCCTACCATGCACACACCCATCCCCATACACATACACACACGCGCCCCCAAACTCACCTTCACATGTAGACCCTCACACATATACACCTCACGCACATGCATCCCAACATAAATTCCTCCACACATCCGACCACACCCATATACACTCCTGCGCACATGGGCCCACCCCAAATGTGCCCACACCCCAATATATGCACACATACCCATATATTCCCCCCAACATGTACTCATTCATCTACCTGTACAAAAAGAGATAGGACAAAGACACAAATACATCCAAACCAACACACCCTCCGCGGCGCGGGAAAAATGGCTGGACCAGCAAGGCTTGGTAGTAGTTCCAGGACGCCACCAGCCCAGCGCTAGCGATCCACCCCCACCCCGGCAGGGAGCAGGAAACGGGTGAAGGAAGGCCTTCCCACCCCTCCACCCCCAGTGCTGTGTTGTGTGTAGGTGTTGGTGTATATGCATGTGTGGTAGTGTGTGATACTATGGTGCAGTTAAAATTGAGGGAACAGGTGCTAGGACAGACGTGGGCAAAGCCCCGGGCCACTGGTCAGTGTTTGTCCACACCGTCCCCTCAAAGGCCCTCAATGTCTAAGATGCAGTAAAAACTGAGGGACAGACAGTGGTGAGGAGATGGGTGAGACAATGGCAGCAGGCCCACCTCGTCAACCTCTGGTTACATGCCTGCCCCCCAGGATCCTAAATGTAAAAGGACTGTGTGCGTGTGTATATGTGGGGGGTGGGTGGGTGGTAATGCATAGGTCCAGAGGAAATGGTCCTCTGGAAGAGGAGAGCCAGCTTGCTAGCTGGCTCATTGAGCACTGAGCTTCACTGCCCCCCCCCCCCCCCCCCCCCCCCCCCCCCCCCCCCGGCTCGAAGCAGGGAGTGGTCGACTCGGGGAGACTGGGCGGGCAGCCCTCCCCGTCACCGCATCCAAGCCCAGATCCCCACCACTCCCACCACAGAGAACAGCCGGTCTGGACATCCACATACACCTAAGCACATATTCTCTTTCGCATACGTATACACCCACACACATTCATCCCTTTTATATATCTCCATACAACATGTACACCCCCACACATTTGTCCCATATACCCAACACACCTATGTAAGCACCCACAGCCATATGAATCGCACAGTGATCAAACGACAGCAGACATCCACAGGATTGAAGACAAGCTGGTCTGAGTCCGGAACCCAGCGCCCCCAGCCCACCCCAGATACCCCCAAAAGCCACCGCCCCACTCCCACCACCCAGGCACCTCAGAGCCCCAAGGCCCAGACCCGACGCCCCGACACAAGGCCGACCGACCCACCCCACCCAGCCACCCCCCTAAGGGCCAGCACCTGCTCCCCCAGCACCCCCAGCCCCACACCCCAGAGCTCAAAGGTAGCGCCATCCAAGGACCCCCCCACCGCCAGCCAGGACAAACCCACAAACATCCCAGGTCAGCAGCCCCGGTCCTCCATCCCAGAAAGTGGCCGGCATGAGCAGTCCCCCTGGAGTCGACCCCCAGCCGCCAACCGGCCACCCGGGAGCTGAGGCCCCAGCCAGCCACCCCGACTAGCTAATGGAACTGATCAGTGGGAACCAAAGAGAGTTTAATTCTTCCAACTGGTCTTTAGAGGAAGCAGACATTCTCTCCAGACAGATGTGATCGAGTAATAAATTTTTGTAATGAGTAATATGCAGGTCCTTTTTTGCTTCCCAATTGATAAGAATGGTTTTCTTGGCAATGCCTAGGGCAGTGAGAACTATGTGTGATATGTTTGCCTCTATAGCCAGTTCATTGACATCTCCTAGGATGCACAGTCTGGGGGACATTGGGATGTAGCATTTAAACCACATAGACAAGTCTACACATACCTTCTGCCAGAATTCCTGGACAGGTCTACAGTCCCATATAGCATGCATATAGTGATCAATTACATTGCCTGTACAGTGGGTGCATATGTCTGACTGTGCTAGGCCCATTTGGAACATCCTTTGTCCTGTATAGTGTGTTCTATGAAGGACTTAATATTGTATAAGTTGTAAGTTGAGGCTCTTACTTATTTTGAAGATATTTGTACATATGTCTGTCCAAAAATGTTGACCTGAATTAATAGAGCATTCTGCTGTTACGTGATCCCTGCTAGCATATTAGGTGTTTATCAGTATTATATCAGTATTATTATGTATTATATCATAACATAAAATATACAAAAAAAATTTCATTTACCGCATTACAGAAACCAGAGACCGTATATATAAGTGGACTGGATGAAAAGTGAAGCCTCTGTGTGTCAGCTGCCCTCTAGTGTCTGGTTGCAGTACAACTTTTAACCCCGCCCATTCCCATGTAAGTGAACGGGCCGGACGAGAAACTTAGAATTTTTATTACACGTAAAATATGTTTTTTGAGCAATTATATTTTGTCAATTCTATAAGACCCCATTACGTTAGTATCTCTCCCAGTGTTTTTCTCTACGATAAACAGATTTTATAGAAGTTATTAAGTGTTATTTAAAGGGGTGTGGCGATAAGGTGATTGACAGTTAATAGCTGCGTTGGTTGACATCTAATACCAGACGCTCAAATGAATGCGCTGAATGCGCTCAACATCAAAACTCTCGACAGCAAAACTCTCGACAGCAGTATTAAAACCTATACCTTTGTTTATTTTGTAAAACGTCAAGTGTCTATACTGGTGGGCATATCCTAACGAATGTCGGGGCGGAGATACGGTCTCTGGCGGAGATACTGTCCTGCCTACCGGTTCTAATGTGCATGCTCTGGCACATTTTCATCTACTGCACAAGCGCATCCAAGATGGCGGTGTCTGTGCGGCCATCTTGGTGGCTTCAAAAGTTCACAATGGGAGTCAACGGAGACGTACCGTCCATTATATATACAGTCACTGACAGAAACCCTAAGGAATAGCATAATTGTTTTTTGTTTTTTCACCTTACTCTAGCTGTCTTTTTGTGTTTTCTGGAGTCAAAGTTCTCTTCTTTTCTCCCTGTTGTAGCTAGCTGCTCTGAAGCGTAATATAAAAACTACGCTGTTAGCCATTAGCTCCTTCCATCTCAGAGGAAAAGGGCTAATGGCTAGGGTGACCAAACGTCCGTATTTCCTGGGACATGTCCGTATTTCACGTCCTGTCCCAGGGGTCCCGGGTTTTTTTTTTTTAGTGATGAAATGTCCTGGTTTTTAAATTACCTTCATCGGGCCATAAATTCTACAGGCACTAGGACCCTGAGCACGGCGCTGCATGACATGGAATCCCTGAGCCTCATCAGTGAGGGTAGTCCTGTTTTTAATCAGATCGCAAGCATGCCGAAGCGCAAGTGTGTGTTCACCGACATTTTACCCTCCGCCCAACAACTTACGTTTGCCACCCCCTAAAAAGATAAAAGCTGATCATCACTTAAGGTGTGTGAAATCGATAAAGGTGAATATATATTTTTTTTTTTGTTAAAATTTATTATAACAGTTATGCTCGGGATGAAGTAGTTTCTGTAGAAATAATGATGTAATGAAGCTACATTTTCAAATTTCAGGGAGAACGTTAACTCTGTACATCCAAATAAAATAAAATAGAAATTTAATTCATTATACTTCAGCTAGATTTGGAAGGAAATTCCAGAACAATTCTGTCATTGTTCACCATGATGCTAAACATTTCTGGCTGCTATGAATATGTTTCTAAACATGTTTGTCAACTGATAAATAATTACTTTTGTCACGTCTGGAGCGTGGCGAAGAACGAGACAGAGAATCCTTCTGGACTTGAACGGACGTAATGTTCCATAGAACAAATAGCGCAGAAGTGCACATGAAACACTGAAACACCAGTGGGGAACCGTCAGGGCCCTCTACGCCCTCTCAGAGGGCCTAAAATATTCTTAAAACATTATATATATAATGATCCAATTTTATTTTATCTACTTACAGTTTTACAATCGACATCTAAACAATTACAAAAATATAAGCAAATAAATTATTCAACCGTGTCTATTCAACCTGTGTTGGAAGGTGAGGGGTTAAGTGGAAGCCTGTGAGTCTGTGTCTCTCCCTATCAGGACTGTGATGCCCGCTGTTCGTTTACAGAGGGCCTGGCAGTTATAATTCAGCGCAATACCAGTTTCAAATGACAGTAAAATTGACCAATCATATCTTCCCTCTTAGTGGGTGGGCTTAACTGTATGATAATTTCCGCCCGCTGTGGCAACACCAGCTGTCGTTAGCACCACTGCTAGCTAGTTTCGATTCAGTCCTTTGACATCCTCATTTACATATTCCGCTTCTGAGAACCACGCAGCTGTGAAACCTTATTTTGTTTGGAAACTTATTTTGCTTAACAAGTTATCTAGTACAAATGGTATTGTTTATTGCGTTTCTAAAGATATAATGTTGTCTCGGTTTTTTCTTTATTCTTTATTGCAGTGTATTAGGAGAGGAAAAAAATAATTCGGGGGGGGGGGGGGGGGGGGGGGGTGGGGGTAGCGGGCCCAGGTTAAATGGTCACGGTTCGCTACTGTGAAACACACAGACATGTGTTCCACTCAGACAATGACGAGCACAGGACACTGCGCGAACGTACATTAAGTAGACAAACCACATAATCCCCACGTGATGACGAGACAAGCTACAGGTGAGACGAATCAGCACAAGACGTAACCGCACCCACGGAGATCCACTGACGCAGACTAGTAGACGCAGACTACGTAAACCCGTGCCCAAAAGGAGGGGTCGGGGGCCTCAACGTGACAACTTTGTTAAAATAGAGGTTATACTTTATATTTAACTCATCAAATAAGAACTAACAGTGTAAATGATTATGTTTGGAGGTACAAGAAAATATATAAGAATGACATGATGTAATTTGTCATGTGTTGTTCATCTGTTCACCATATAATTTTATGTACTGACAAAAAAAACCATTTAATTCAAAACAGGGTGTAGCTGCTTCTGCAGTTATCTCTGACACTAGTTACCTAACTATTCTGGTGGAAAACTTGCATGAAATACTGGAAACTCTAGTAGGTACCTTTAAAAGGTGTTGTCTGCGGAATTTGATCAGCGGAAAAAATATGTTTTATGATTTTTTTACATGACAAAATGAATTTAGCTGTAGCAATACATTGAATTCAGAGCCGTCCCAAGGCCCCCACGCCATTAGATATTTTGACTAAGGTTTACAAAATTGTTTTCATTTACTTAAAAATACACCTGGGTGATCAGCAGGAACATCTGCTCTGCTCTTCTCCTCCTGGGTGATCAGCAGGAACATCTGCTCTGCTCTTCTACTCCTGGGTGATCAGCAGGAACATCTGCTCTGCTCTTCTCCTGCTTTTCCAGCTCTCCTGTTCTCCTCAGCTCCTATATTCTTTTCATATCCACTCACATTTATTGCTTTTCTCTGTTCTACAGTTATCTTCAATCACCTTTCTTCTGCTGCCTTCTCATCTCCTCTTAAGTTTTCTCCTCCTGGTCTCTAGCCATTTCCTCTCCTCTTCAGATTCTTCTCTCCTGCTCTTCAGTCATCTTATCGTTTACATTACTCTCCTCTCCTTTTAAGGTCTCTTTATTTTTTTGCTTCTTTCCATTCCTTGGCCCTTTTCTCCTCTCTAGGCCTCTCCTGTCCTCTGCTTTCCATGTCTTTCTTTTTCTCCCATGATCCTGTCTTTACCCCAGTCTTTTCCTCTCCTCTCATGATCCTATCTTCACCTCAGTCTTCTCCTCTCCTCCCATGGTCCTATCTTCCCTTCAGTCTTCTTCTTTCCTCCCATGATCCTATCTTCCCCTCAGTCTTCTCCTCTCCTCCCATGGTCTTAACTTCACCCGAGTCTTCTCCTCTCCTCCCATGATCCTATTTTCCCCACTTTCTTCTCCTCTCCTCCCATGATCCTATCTTCCCCTCTTTCTTCTCCTCTCCTCCCATGGTCCTATCTTCCCCTCTTCAGTCATGAAGTCTCCTTTCCCCTACTTCCTTTTTCAAATTAATGCTATTTATCACAAGTAGGTAAAGCTGCAGGTGATGCTATACCCAAGCATGATAGATGAAAGCCACAACCATCTTCAAGTTACACATGCATCGCTAAATCAGGTTTGCCAACTTTTCAAGATCACTTGGAGTGAGATTTGAACCTGGAGGGGGTGGCGAGTGTAAATTGTTGACGGGGGAGCAGGGGTTGGGGTAGCGAACGTAAATTGTTACCGGGCGGGGTGTAAAATGGACACAAATTAAGTATTATATCGCGATGTGACTAATTAACTTTCCAGGTAACTTAGGTAGCTATCACAACTAATAATGATAATGGTTAATCGATTTAGTATTCACGAATCAGCTTGTTTTCACTCTGTCCATGTAAGTCTGAGATGTTAAAGATGTCACTGAATGTAAAACTATACTGCTCAAAAAAGAAATTCATAAAATAAGGGAACACATTAATTACCCATTGAATCTCTACGAATACAACCAAAATACAGATATAAATTGTTTACTTAATTGACAACAAAATTATGTAACAATGATACATGAAACTAAAATCATCAACCCACTGAAGCCCAACCCACATGGCAGTTCATACTGGGACTCAGTAGTGTGTATAGCCCCCATGTATGCCCTTCTGACCCTGTCTGTGCATGCTCCTGGTGAGACATCCTGGGGGATCTCCTCTAATCTCTGGATCAGGCCATCAGTGAGCTCCTGGACAGTCTGTGGTGCTAATTGGGAGCATTGAATACACTGACACATAATGTCCCAGAGGTTTTCATTTGGACTCAAGTCTAGGGAATGTGAGAGCCAGTCAATGGCATCAATGCCTTTGTCATCCAGGAAATGCTTTTACACTTCGATCACATGAGGTTGGGCATTGCCCTGCCCCAGGAGGAACACTGGGCCACCCTCACCAGTGCAAAGTCAGGTCAGTCAGGGTCCTACTGGCTATTATGTGGAGGTTTGTGCGACCTTCCAAGGAGATGCTTCCCCAGACCATCACTGCTCCACTGCCAAACCAGTCATGCTGGAAGATTCTGTAGAGATGTTGCAGGCAGTACAGAACTCACCACAGCATCTTAAGACTCTTTCATATCTGTATTGGGCTCAGTTTGAACCTGCTCTTATCTGTGTGGGGAATGGGGTGGCAAGGGTGGACCTGGCAATTCTGCTGTTCTTTGTTGAATGCTAATTGAGCTTCACAGCAGTGGGCTGTGAGCACACAGCCCTCATGCCATCATCATGGATTCCAGTTCTGATAGGAACACACCAGTAGTCCACTGGAGGTCATTTTGTGGGGCTCTGGCAGTACTTTTCCTGTTGTCCATTCACATCAGCTCAGGTGAAATTGATTCACAATAGCTTATGCTTCATAGCTTCATAACTGGACAAATTGATATTGACATTCATATTTAACGTGATCTAGAAAATTTGTTTGCTCTGCACACTTGCTCTGCAAACTTAGACAATATTGAGAAGGCTTTGCTTAGTGTTTGACACTGAAAAGATGAAATCACACATAATTCCCCTTTTCCAGTGTTCAGGATGTTATGGAGGACATACAAAATGGCATGAACTGAAGAGAGCCTAATGAGCAGGGCAGAGATGAGCAGGTCAAGTATTCATCACGACACAGGTTAGCATTGCAGGTTAGTTGACATTTTGGCAGGCTAAGTTGATCTTCTTGACAGCGGGAATGATTATGGACAAGGAAAAACAGGAAACACATTAACAGTCACTATGGGAATTATATCATCAGTCAGTTTGGATATAAACCGTATATATTCACCAAATCTGTACACTCATCGACATCATCAGAGCTCAGTGGCATGGGCGCCACCCCCATCAAATTATCCAGAAAATAAATGCTACTTAGACACCTAAACTTATGTAAAGTATATTTTGCTAAAGTATTAAGAAGCTAGTAATACTGGCCATATTCTTTTTAAGATACATTTTTTTTAACATGAATTATATATTCCCTGAATTTCAGTGATATTACATTACATGTATGCAGTATACTTATGCAGTATGTGTGTGGGACTAATAGTGCCTATGTAGGTCCTTAATTTTTTGGCAAGCACGTGATCTGGAGAAGCATGATTATTGGTTGCCTTAAACTAGATTTATACTTGATTCGACACGACTGGCACAGGGGGTCCCCAAGTCAAAAATTACGTGTCGTCGCCCATGCGCGTTGGCTCCTGGCTGTCGCGGCGCGAGGTCGTGCACCTCTTGATTTTGTAACTTTATGTCACACTTCAGCGGAATGAACAAAGTCGTGTTTCATACACCTTTACACCTTTATTAATTTACACATTTATACAAATACACATATAATCAAAATGATTAATTAACGTGTTTTCACATTAAAAGAGATAGTACTGTGTTTGGTAATAGCAGAAAAGTAAGTGTATTACAATTGTTGGCATATCGTAATTTGGTTAGGATTTGCTTCATTAGCTAACGTAACTACAAAGCTAGCATACTGTGATGACGTTGGACTGACAAGCCCCACCCATTCATCAGCAAAGGAGGCTGGGAGATGGGAGAGAGAGACTGGAAATTGTAAATAGTCTGTTTAAACATGTGAGTTTGTATGTAGTTATTTTGTTGTTTTTAGTTATAGAGATGTGGGGGACATTTTGGGGATGCATATGTGTTTGTTCTGTGGGGAAACTGGGAGCACCCTCACCATGAAATGAGTGCAGCTGGGTGGGGTAGTTGCCATCAAGGGCAGTGAAATGTATAAAAAGCTTACAAGGTTAAAGGTATATCATGCAATTGCACAGCCGGAGAGCCAACCACAGTTTTAGACCTGTGCAGTTTTAGACCTGCAGTTCTAGACGTGCTGTAGTTTTAGACATGCGCAGCCTAGCGGCTCGGAATGTAGCTAACGACAGCCAACCGCAGTTCTAGACCTGCAGTTCTAGTAGTGATGGACAGAGCAGTTCTTTTAGTTGAACTGAATCATTAGAATCAGTTCACTAAAAAGATTTGTTCACCGAATCGTTCAGTGCTTGGCAGCCACCTAACTGATACAAGGCTGAACGGTTCATGTTTCAGTTTAGTTCATGGCCTCAGGGACCAGGAGACGAGAGTGTTTTAAAAAATTATAAATAAAAAATATGCAACTAAATGTTGGGTTTATTATAGGAAATATAAATTACATTACAAATACAGTAATCCCTCGTTTATCGCATTCTGGAGATTCCAGAACTACCGGCAATAACCGAAAATCCGCGAAGTAGAAACGGTATATTTAAGTATTTGTACAATATATTAAGGCTTTATAAACCCTTCCCACACTTTTATGTTACAAAAACCTTTCCTATTCCCTTTATAACCATTTCCACACTCTTCTGTGCATGTGTGCTTGTCCAGCGAGCAACCAGTTTACAATCTCGTGTAGGTGAGTAGCGTCTCAGGCAAGCGATGCTGGTTCTCAATTCCGAGAATAAATATGCACTATTTACTGTAATTCCTGCAATTTTATTATTTATAACATTCCTTTATTGTTAGAATTAATACTTATAATATATATTTATACATTTTGGGATTTTGTCATGTAAAAAAATCATAAAACATATTTTTTCCGCCGATCGAATTCCGCAGACTACCGGCGAAAGACCCACAAATTATTTTTCACTATTAATATCTTATAAAAACCCAGCACAAACATGAATCACATGGTGGCAGCGTGTTTGTGAATCACAGTGACAGTACGTTCAGCCAAACGACTCAGAGAGTGAACGAGAGCCCTCAGTACATCGAACGAATCAGAGAGTAAACGAGAGCCCTCAGTTTAGCGAACGAATCAGAGAATGAACGAGAGCCCTCAGTACAGCGAACGAATCAGAGAGTGAACGAGAGCCCTCAGTTCAGCGAACGAATCAGAGAGTGAACGAGAGCCCTCAGTTCAGCGAACGAATCAGAGAGTGAACGAGAGCCCTCAGTTCAGCGAACGAATCAGAGAATGATTGAGAGACCTCAGTTCAGCGAACGAATCAGAGAATGAACGAGAGCCCTCAGTTCAGCGAACAAATCAGAGAATGAACGAGAGCCCTCAGTTCAGCAAACAAATCAGAGAATGAACGAGAGCCCTCAGTTCAGCGAACGAATCAGAGAATGAACGAGAGCCCTCAGTTTAGTAAACGAATCAGAGAGTGAACGAGAGCCCTCAGTTCAGTGAACGAATCAGAGAGTGAACGAGAGCCCTCGGTTCAGTGAATGAATCACTGAGCAAGCGCAGTTCCTTCCCAATGAGAGTCTCCGCCTCCAGATTCGCAGGTGATTCGGTGATTCACAGACCACACAGCAGTTCCCCTGCCGGCCTGCACGGTCGCTGCTGAGCTCAACTACTGAACTGAAAAAGGAACGAATCAGCTGAGAAAGTGATTCGATTCAGTACGTTCACTCAAATGATTCATTCATTTGAACGAATCGTTTGCGAACAACACAACACAAAGTTAAATTGGATGCATCTCAGTTAAAGTGCAAACTTTTAGAACAAGAAATGTATGTAGTTCGGAGAAAATTTAGTTAACAAAAAAGCCCTCTATTTGTGATGAAGGGGTAAAAGGGGTGGGTGGAGGAGTGTGAGAGAGACAGAGAGAGGGAGGCAGCGAGAGAGAAAGAAAGAGAGAGAGGAGGGAGACAAATGAAATTTCAGAGTAAAAACTGAATATATGTGCTGCGATGCACAGCATGGAATTACACTGCATTCTTTCACCTTGGGGGATGTTGGTATGAAATTTGATACTGCAGAAAGACACTAGCACAGGAGTGGTCCAATGCCAAATGTTTCTGTGGGAATTAGCTGAGGTGATAAAGGAATATACAGGTCATAGCACAGCATGGGACTCTCACAAGATGGAGTGGAGTGGAGAGATCTAGTAGTACAATTGCAATTTCAAAGGGTTACCCACAAAATCAGCATAGTTTAATAACTTTGCTCCACACTGGAGCAGTTGGGTATTTCATAATATTACACTGGTGGTGTGTCATAATAGATTTGCTATCAAGTTCCCTTCTGGAAGCTATATTATTACTTCAAATCAGCATTTATAACACCCACATGAGGCAGTCAGTCTCTATTCTCATCGAACAATATCAAATATTTACCTGGCAACAGACCGTAGAATCAATAGCTCATTAATGTAATTTAAACAGACAATGTAGAGGCGGGGTAAACACAGGAGCCAGAGTTGACTTGTGGAACAGTGATATTTTTAGAAGGCCCCTTGGAGTGAAGTTCCAATCATGCTTCGTGAAGACACTGCTGTCTGCAGGGCTTCAGGCCAAGGAGAACATGGGCAATTATGCACACACACACACACACACACACTACACAACTACACACTTGCATGCCTGCACACACCCCCGCAAATGGCGAATAAGATTAGGTGCTTGTGGTACAAAAAAAAAAAAAAAAAAACTCATAATAAACGTGGCATTTTCAATAATAGACCCATGATCCCTGTCTTTACTGCTGAAGCCAGCCATGACACGTACCTGCAGAGATGCGGATTAAAAACAAACAAACAAACAAGCAGCATGCAGCTCCTGGCCACCAGGGTGCGCTGTGTCGGCCAGTTCATTACTACATTACTACACTACACATCCTTGCACACACAATCCACAACACACTAAAAAAAGCAACAGCATAAAACTAAAACAGTGTGGCACATCATTAATGTACCGCAGACGCTGTGTGTAAGCTGCTTTATAATTGTAAGTTTATACAGAGGACAAACAGTCCTGATGAAAAGAATGAAGACCACTGATGAAGGTCCATGTATGCGGTATAGCAATAGAATGCAATACCTTCCTGGGAGCCTTTCAGTTGCATCAGTCTTATTGCAGACACAAATCAAAGGCTCAGTGCGCCGCCACTTTGAAATAGATCTCTACATTTTTGGCTCAGTTCTGCGTAGTTTTTATCGATGCTGTGCACACGCACAGGTGCCATATCACAAGAAACGCCAGCGTGAGTCTAAGCAGTATTAGCCCTACGAATGGTTTTAGTGCGGCTGTGTACATGCATCATCCCTGCAACTCCAGGTCCTGGGGTCAGAAGTCACAGCTCCTTTTTTCCTGCCCTGCTGTCAGGGCTGGTCAATCACTTGCCCTTGCCACCGTGAAAGTAAACTGAATCCCAAGAGCCGTCTCTCCAAAGTGAGACCGGCATATTAATCTGAGTGTCAAAGCTGGACTGGGACAGGCCTACCTGATCCCCCTGGTTCCCCATTATCTAGTCACTCCTGCTGCGGAGGAGGCAGAGCCTCTATATTTAATGGTGTAGGATGAATTATTAAGGCCTGAAATCTCATCCCCAGTCTCAGGTTTGAAAAGCCTAGCAGATGGCACAAGCGTATCTCCCCATGCTACTTTCCTTCACTGTCCTTCACCAATTCTTTCTGCCATCTCTGCTGTCCTGCCATAAGCGGTGTCCAGTCTCGAGTGAAGACCCAGGACCTCAGAGGAGAGGTCAGAGCTGCGGGTGCCAAACGCTGGGGAGGAGGGGAGGGGGGTGTGTCTCAGCTCAGTGACTGAGGCACACAGAGAGTGATGGGGAGGTGGGCGGAGAGGACGCCACCACCTGACATCAGGATGGAAAGACAGAGGCTCTAATAAATTAGGCGCAGGGGTCATCCTCGTGAGCTTGTGCTCTGGACGAGCTAAAGGTGATAAGAAAGCACTCAGAACAGCTGTGGGCTGAATCATCGCCTTAACTACGCTAGATGTAATTTGAAAAAGATCGATTTTTTTTTCTCATTTTTTTCACTCACCCCCCAATCCTTTCCTTTCTTTCATCCTCTCAGTGGCTGGCTCTTTGGCTCTTTTTTAAATGTATCTCCCCTTGGGCCAGAGATGTTTTATGATGGTGTGAGAGGTGAATGAAAAAGACATTCAGGCCCACCAGTGACCTGATAGAATGTAGTGACCTCTCATCTCCTCTTCCTCTTCCTCTTCCTCCCCTTTTCTCATCCTCACAGAACAACTTATTTCATTAATCATGGCCAAACTGGACACCTGGACACCTCTTCCAACCTAGTTTTGTATGTGTGTGTGTGTGTGTGTGTGTGTGCGTGTGTATGTTACACTTCAGCACCATTTGTTCCTGTCGTTTTACAAAAGGCTCACACAAAACTGATGATAGCAAGCAGTCAGATCCAAAGAATTTAAAACAAGTAAGGAGTGACCATAAAGGGATTTTTTCTTTACCAACAATAGTGGTAAAGTGTTCCGTTACCCCCACCGAACACTTAATCTCGTCCGCAGTCCCATCTGTCCATACACTGGCTGTTAATTGGATGTTTTGTCTGCAGTGGAAGTTCCAGTGATACAAATTCACAGGTGCATTTGCAGTGCATGATGTCAGTGTCTCTGACAGAGAGACACCGCGCTGTGCTCACATCCTTTTGATACTCCTCACTAGTGAAACTGAAGCAAGCTGGCTAAAGGAATCAGCCAGTGCGCCTTTTTCTTAAACACCATGCGGAATGTTTCCTACTTGAAGGTCAGCTTTTATCAAGATACTTTATTCCTCAGGTGAGTCATGTCTGCTTCTCCCCTTTTTAGACGTTCCGGCACTGCCTGTATGAGAAACATTGCTCATTAATGCGAAATGACAGTGTTTGTAGTTTGTCATATGAGTACAGTAGAGTGACAGGATGTGCGGCCTGTCTGCTGAACCTCCTCTACGCATGCTTACGTACATACACAGACTGAAGCATTGCACTGAAATATTACTAGAAATATTACCACTTGCTGTCTTCCACAACAGAACGTGTGTGTTTTAGCCGGTTTGTACTTCGGGAAACAGCTTCACGTTGCCAAGCAACATTTTTTTCTCCCTTTAAAAAGAGGTCAAAGAAGAAGAAGAAGAATCTGAAAAGTAATCCTGAGTCCTGCTGCCACAGTTCTTTTATGCTAGTCTAATGGAGAAAGAGCTGTAGCTATGACATGCTTGGAAGCTCTTCATCAGCAGAATTTAAATGTATTTAAATATGTAATTGCTTGAGTGAATCACAAAGAACAAAGAGAGCGTACATGATAGGATTAAAAACAAAATTGAAAACATCATTTAGAACTAAAGAAATAATTAACCCAAATGAAACTTTGTTTATTGCATGAGAAAATAAGGAAGTGTTACATCTTTACAAGGAATCCAGATCAGTCTAAACTGGTTTTAATTTGGCTGGATCCCACAGAAACCTCCATGTAGACGGTTCATCTATTCGCTCAAACCATCACCTCCTATACACCACAAAACACAGTCCTGTCAGAATGTACTGAAAATATGTGAAGTGTGGAAGAAATAACTGCCGATTTAAACACAAAAACATCTTTAAAACTACGTTGGACATTTCATTTCATTTCGATGTCAAACAGCCCGATTCTCTGATTTTATTGGAATATAATCACAATGGTTAAAAACCTTGTTTGAGAAGGCAAGATATAGAAAAAAGATTGAGCATTATGACACCCTCAGTGAAGTAAAAAGCACAAGCTGCAAGTGCCTCTAAATATTTCATGCAGGAATCTTCAAAAGTTAGTTCAGCCAAGAAATACAAGAGGCAGAGAAGGTTCTCCAAATCCAGAAAGAGCTAAATACTGTATGGTGTGCCATACAAGACATTTCATTTTCATATAAGACAATTCAAAAGCTTTGACTCATTACATTAACGGCATTTGGCAGACGCCCTTATCCAGAGCGACTTACATTTTTATCTCATTTTTATACAAGTGAGCAATTGAGGGTTAAGGGCCTTGCTCAGGGGTACCTCAGTCATGGCATCAGTCCTGGGGATCGAACCCACGACCCTCCGGTCACAAGACCAGTTCCCTAACCACCAGGCCATGACTGCCCTGACTCCTGAGAGTATCGTGTGAGGAAAATTACCAGATTTCATAGTGGGTATGTCACTCTGTCCCACAGACCCTGACCTGAAGGGAAGGGGATCTGTGTATGTGCATGTGTGTGTGTGTGTGTGTGTGTGTGTGTGTGTGTGTGTGTGTGTGTGTGTGTGTGTGTGTGTGTGTGTGTGTGTTTGTGTGTGTGTGTGTGTGTGTCAGAGGTGGGTGGGGGCCTTTGTGGGTATTTATCAATAGTCACCATAATAATAGGAATAATTAGTTGATGTTTGATGGTTGTTCTTTTGGTCCACAGAAATAAACTACTTTTATTAGAAAAACTAAAGAAGCCAAAGGATTTCCATTGATTTCCTTTTACAGTCATGTTGGATTTATTTGCCTACTGTAATACACAATGGACATATCCCAACAGAGACAGCAATAGAAGGCATTTTTATTGTCTTAGTTACTGAACTGCTCGGGAGAAATAAATGAATATATCAAAATGGATCCACAATGACTTCCCTTCAAGGAGATTATGGTTATGGCAACACTTGGGTCTGAAAGCATGTGTGAAACATGGAGTCTGGATGAGGAAGAAAGAATCACAGACATTAAAATCCTGTAATTTTGCTCTTATTCACAATCCACTTCAGCTAAAATTCTGCCAGTACTGCAAACTGCATATTTTTGTTCACCAACATAACTAGCCCTTACACCAGGGGTACTCAACTAAATTTGTCCGCGGTCCAATTTTGGCAGAAACCTGTGAACTGAGGTCCAGTGCGGAGGAGGTGGCGAACGTAAGTTGTTGAGCTGGGGTGGCAAACGTAACACTCGTGACGGAGTGTTTTTTCAATAGCCCTGAAATAAATGCTCCCGTTTTTTTTTGGTCTGTATCCAGTTAATCAGGAATGAGATTGGGTCCGGACAGGACTGCGTTCGGGTCCGGATCCGGACCGCGGTCCGCCAGTTGAGTACCCCTGCCTTAGACAAATGTACTTGCTCAACATTCTCGCTCTGTGAGCTGGGTTGGCATATTCACTCACACGAACAACCACATATACACTCATACACAACGAGACTCACTCTGGGAATATGGTATCCATTCCAGTGAGTCATGGTCATGCAAACAAGCTCACAGAGGTCCAGCTCTAGCCAACCCTCCCTCATAATCCCTCTTTATTGGTGCTCCTCTCTTTAAAGGCCCAATTCTGATGCTTTAAATAGTGAATTAACCACTGACTCATGGTGATGAAATCAGAACACAAGCACAGGCAGTGGGAGACCAAGGTGTTAAAGTGATTCATTTTTGGAATAAATATGCTCACTCTCTCTCTCTTCTCCTATCTGCCCCCCATATCTCTCTCTCTCTCTGTCTCTCTCACTCTGTCTGTCTCTGTCTTCTCTCTCTCCCATGCTTCTGCTCCATGCAAACTGCAACAAACTCTTGGTGATTTAGCTCTTCTGCCCCCTCGAATCTCTCTCTCTCTCTCTCTCTCTCACTCTCTCTCTCTCTTTCCCCTTCTGTCAACAGTGCTGTAGCTCATTTTCAGCTCACAGCCTCTCCCACACCTCCATTTGAATTCTGGGTTCAGAATTATGCGCTGCCGATCCTGTTCACATGGCTCCACGCTCCTGTTTCACATGTAAGCAGCCGCATTCAAGCTCCTAACCCAGTTGGTTTGGCAAAACAGATCTGGGTGCTGAGTTCTCTGTGGAAGTGCAAGGGTTACTCTACAAAGTGGCTTTTAACTGGTATTACACAGATTACGTGACTGTTGTTGAGTATATGTAAATTATACATCTGTATAGTTTATTTTAATCATAGACTGCTGAAGGAGTATGTTCTGGAAATATAGCCCATATGTAAACAATATAGTCATGATACCGTATTCTCAGGGCACTTTTGTGAACATTTTTCTTTACTTTTTTAGTACCTTATCTCATTGTTGTTTTCAGTGTGACCCTCTAAAATATGTATATGCGGCTCACTTCATGATAACCCTGCTCTCTGAAATGCCCTCGGCATCCAGAATAAACCCCATTCCCTGGGTCTTATATTTTTATGTTCACTTTCTATGTTTTTCAGAAAAAAAATAAATTTTTGGAGGAAGATCTTTACTCCTGAAGCCACAGAGGTGCGTTATTACCACAGCTGCAGGTAGCCGTTCCTCCTTCGTGGTGAAGATAAGAGGAGAACAGCCTCGCTCACGTAACTTATCGGCTCAGAGCTTTGAGGAATTCCAAATCCAGGTTAGAACACAGAATTAAGCAGATAAGCACCTCTTGCTTTGAGCGTCAGACCATAACCTATGCAGAGTCACTTGCAATCCTGACAGCTATGAGAAAGTGTTCAGAATTATCTGGAATTGTCATCGCAAATGGCTCATACATTGTGATCTAACCTTAATCTTTATTTCACCCAAAATAATAAACATAAAGATAATGAATAAAATCTTATTAATGGAAACAGTATGTAAATCATCAAATGTAATAACTAGTAGAATCTCCTTTATTGTTTTTAAACCAAATGTTTTCAGTAGCTGCAGATCAGTTAGACAGTAGTCCATTTCTTTGCAAAAAAAAAAAATTCAGTTCATGTATATTCATGTATATTTTTAGGATGCATTGCTTGTTTAACATGTCTAATTTAACTTTAAGCAAAAAGACTGTTTTGCTCTTTGTACTGGTAGAACAGCAGATGGATCTCAGCAAACAGAAAATGTTATTTAGTCGGTTTGTGTGTGTATATGTACGGCAGTTTCTTTGTCCAGGTTACCTCACACTGATATTTTTGTTGTTCAGTACAAATATATCACTTATTTGAAGAACCTTGTGATGAAGGGTGAGTGAAGATATGATGCATCTCCGATGGTGAGTGGTGCTTACAGGGGAAACTCCATAATCGTCTGTTAAAACAATGCAGCGCTCAAAAGCCAGAAGAGTAATACAAAACCTGAAAACATGCTCAAAACATACAGAGCTCTCTCTTTCTCTATATATACCCAAGCACCTTTTGTCTTTATTCAGTTATGTATATGGATATCAATACATAGTGTATGTATATATATACACATATATATATATACACATATATATATATATATATATATATATATATATATATATATATATATAGCAGTAGCGAACCGTGACCATTAAACCTGGGCCCGCTACACCCCCCCCCCCCCCCCCCCCGAAAATATTATTTTTTTCCTCTCCTAATAAACTGCCTTAAAGAATGAAGACAAAACCGAGACGACAGTATAGCTTTAGAAACGCAATAAACAATAACATTTGTACTAGATAACTTGTTAAGCTAAATAAGTTTCCAAACAAAATAAGGTTCACAGCTTCATGGTTCTCGGAAGCGGAATATGTAAACGAGGATGTCAAAGGACTGAATCGAAACTAGCTAACGGCGGTAGGCTAACGACAGCTAGCGTCGCCACAGCGGACGGAAATTATCATACAGTTAAGCCAGCCCACTAAGAGGGAAGATATGATTGGTCAATTTTACTGTAATTTGAAACTGGTATTGCGCTGAATTATAACTGCCAGGCCCTCTGTAAACGAACAGCGGGCATCACAGTCCTGATAGGGGGAGACACAGTCTCACAGGCTTCCACTTAACCCCTCACCTTCTAACACAGATTGAATAGACACGGTTGAATAATTTATTTGCTTATATTTTTGTAATTGTTTAGATGTCGATTGTACTGTAAGTAAACTGTAAACTGTAAGTAGATCAAATAAAATTGGATCATTATATATATATAATGTTTTAAGAATATTTTAGGCCCTCTGAGAGGGCGTAGAGGGCCCTGATGGTTCCCCACTTATATACATATATACTGTGTTTTGATATCCAGAACCGTTCTTATAATAATTATAATAAATATCACATAATAATGATTCTTATTATTAATATTTATTACACAACCAAATGGCTCTAGTACCATACGAACCACAATACCAAAGGGGAGAAACCTTTCCAATTCTACAGTGTGCCCTTGCACTAATTTGAGTTATTTGTGAATGCCCGCTCCTAGGGTGAATAGCTGTGCAGCTGAATTTATTCTAGTCATAAGCAATCTGTCTATGGACTGATAGATGCCCAGGTCTGTAGAAATCCTTCTGCAACCCTTTCAAGTTTTAAGACCTTAAGATCAGGTTAAGCCCACACATGAATTGACTGGAATAACTTATTCCATTTTGAAGAGATCATTATCCTACAGGCTCATATACAATTTGATTGTTAACACCATTTGTTAAATAAATCAGTAAAATGTGGCAATGTAAAATGTGGATTAATTAAAGGGTCATGGGTTTTGGCTCCCCGGGCCAACTATGTAATGCATTACACTTCTAATTTGAAGTGTAATGCATTATATAATTGCTTCAACCGGCAAAATGAAAATTGCAAATTGCAAGTAAATTGCATTTTTTCTATTGTCTATCTATCTATCTATCTATCTATCTATCTATCTATCTATCTATCTATCTATCTATCTATCTATCTATCTATCTATCTATCATCCTATTACTGCAAGACTATGTAAAATAGACAGGAACATTTCTATTAACACTGGTTAGCTAAATCTGATCAGTTTTCCGATACTGTTCTGCAACTGAAAAAATCACAGAGCGTTATGTGAGATGTGTGAAGGTCTCCTTCATTGACTAGAGCGTTATGTGAGATGTGTGAAGGTCTCCTTCATTGACTAGGGTCTGCTTTTTGTTCCAGTTCACTGTTCAATGAACTCTGAAAAGATTTATCTGCTTTCTTCTCACTTCTCCATCCTTCTCTGTGGCTAAGCAAAGCAGAGCTTGAATATGAATGGCTAAGAAATATAACAGGAAGCATTTTGCTAGATTTTTTGTTTGTTTGTTTTTTAAAGATGAAAATACTTCATGCCCAAGTGAACACAACACGCCTTACATGAAGATATGGTAAAGATAATAAGCATTGAATATAAACACCCAGTAAAGTGCTTAATCACTGTGTGTGTGTGTGTGTGTGTGTGTGTGTGTGTGTGTGTGTGTGTGTGTGTGTGTGTGTGTGTGTGTGTGTGTGTGTGTGTGTGTGTGTGTGTGTGTGTGTGTGTGTGTGTGTGTGTGTGTGTGTGGAGTGGAGAGCAGGGGAGGGGAGGGGAGGGGCTGTCTGTCTGTGTGCCTGTCTGTGCCCCAAAGCAACCTTTATCAATCTTCAACAGTTCAAAGCAGGATAAAGTAAAGGCATGCCATCAGGGAGAGTTATCTGATCGTGTCAGACGTTTGATAAATAAACAATGAGGCTGGTATCAAACTATCAATCACCAAAATTTCACACTGTACCCATCCCTCCTGTAGAGCACTTGGGGCACGAGGCAAGCTTTGCTCTGCATGACAATGTCTATACACACCAGGAGAAAGTAACCACACCAAAAATACACAGAAAACTTAGTCACTCTCAATTTACTTTGAAGCAGAACACTGTGATTGTTACTGACAACTCTGCACTGTGCTCGTACATGTAGCGTACATGTGTGGCACAACGCTGTTTTGTGCTGGCCTCTGCACAGTGAAATAATCAGGGACATAAATACGGACAGAAAGTCCCTTCTGTGCCAGAGAAAAACTCAGAAGGCAAACGTCACACAAGCAGTATTGTGGTGAGCAGTTCTGAGGTGGTTCCATGTTGTGCAGTATTGCATGTGGATTTATTCATTCCTTCATCTGTCTATTCATAATCTGTCTAAAATAATTTTATGAATTTCAGCATTGGAATTAAGTGGATTAGGAGAGCATGTAATTAGAAGAGATTCCATGTTAACCACCAAAGCCTCATGGTTTGACAATGTGGTGGAAATTTAAAAACCTTTTCCCACGTTTGATTTCACATTCGACAGCCGATATATTTCTTCTGCTATCCACGAGAGCCATTAAACAGCACTTTCAAATGTCAAGGCTCTCCCTGGCTTAAAATTCGCAACACAGGCACTTCTGCTGACAATGTGAAATCAAAGACAGTGGGGAAAAAAGTGCTATAATCTGGCGCTCCTCTGTTGCAGTCTTACACTATTATGTCTTCTCTGTGCTGTGAAACTGTGAAAATCAATACTCCCCCCCCCCCCCCCCCCTCCCAGATCTGCAGACGGATGCACCTGGCAAAATGGGAATGAGCAGCATCCTGGCTCAACAGGTTGAGGATACTGAGGTGCCTGCTCCTTCATTCTCTGCACGTGTCCCATTTATGCGGAGATCTCTGGCTGACAGGCTGTAAACCAGAGACACATTTTAACAACTGTGGATGTCTTCTCAGCCCTGGTCGCTGCATTCCACCGCCGGTGCTCTTCCTGATGTGAGTAATATGTTCGGCGAGAAACTCAAAGTTTGCCATACATTTGCTGTGGCTTATGTCCATGATGATAACTGAAATGAAATGAATCGACTGAAAGAAAGAATAGAGTTGATGTTATTAGGTAGATGTCCACGATGGGCACTGTTGTTAGGAGCTTCCCACTGCTTTGAAAATAAATTATGACTCTTGGGATCATTATTGAGTCGTCATGATGTTTTCTCAGGGGTTGGTCCAGTCTGTATACTGTATACTGGAGAAGCAGATGGTTACTCATCATATCTGTAAGGCCAGGCCTGACTCGTCAGCAAAATGAAGTTGCTGACTTCTTTTGTTTTTGCTTTTTATTTATTTATTTGCAACCATTTTGAGTGACAAGAAGATTCCCCAAAGATGCCCTCAGGTCATGGGTAAACTAAAGCAATAAAACTGCGTTTGTGAGTGAGGGAATGACTGTGTATGTGCGTGTGCATTTGTGTGTGCGTGTGTGTGTACAAGAGAGAAAGTGTGTGTGTTTGTGCATGCATTTGTTTGATGGACAGACCACGTTAATAAAAAGTGTGTGTCCTTACTTGGGGAGCGCTCTCTGTTTTCCTGAAGTGACCGTAGGGACATCAGAGAGTTCAGTGAAACGCTTTAATTGTTGATGGCCTAGGGCATGAATCACATCTTTGTTTCTGAGTTTTGAAAGACTTTTTCTCAATTTTGAGCATGTCATAGTCATGTAATAGTGATAGTGCTGCTTCTGGCAGAACAGTGCTATATGTAACCATGTCTGTACTGTACTATGGGTTTAAAATATCATACAATGTGTCCCTAAGGCTTCATTAATTTGTTCTTTCATTCATCTTGAATGACATTAAGGCATTTCATATTAATTAATCCTATAATCACTGATACAAATAGATCTGAAACAAATGTATTTTTGTATGTTTCTACAATAGGATAGTTTGTAGAAACTATTTTCTTTTGTATAAAGATATTCATAAATATTAAATGATACAAAAGAGTTATGGTAGGACACTTACGCATCTTGCATAAGGCAAGAATATTTCAAATTTTGGGGAAAGTGATGGTTTTGATTAGCAGAAAAGTTTCTTCAGAACACACATAGAGGCTACCATGAGGACAGGCTGGGCTATATGTGTGGTATTTACCCTTGTAGGAGCATGAGCTCAATAGTGACAAAACATCACTGAGTTCTGAGGATATATTTGGGTTTTTTCATTCGAGGAGCGACTGCGGGAAAAGGGGGGAAATTGATCCATTAAAGTGTAATCACATCCTCACATTCTACCCGTCAGGGTTGAAGATGTTCTCAGAACTGCGTGACCAGAAAGATATTGAGATGGTATTAAAGATAATTATCACAAAAAATGGTGTTTCTGAAAATGGTTTGTGAAAAGGGGTGTCTAGAAGATTGTGATAGATATGCTGTTACAATGTATTTGGTTTCATTTCTGCAGCTGAGAAATGGGAAATCATCAAATGGTACTCCTGACAAAATCATGAGTTAGGCTTTTAGATGGCAAACACTTAGTGGTTAGTGGATTTTACTTACAGGGAGGAGGAGATGGACTTTACTTACAGGTAGTAGGGAGAGGCCACAAGGAAGGCATAATCAGAATTAGCAATAGTAGAGATATGTATAAATATTAGCACATCTGCTACATTACCATATTCACATAAGAAGTATATAGCCCTGGTCAGCCAAAGGGTCACCTCCTCAGCAAGATGAGACATTTTGTTGGTGGTCTGTACCCATTTATGATTACAGGATATTCAAAACTTTCAGGAAAATAACTGACATGGTTTTGTTCTTCATTCTGAAGAAGATGTTGGTTTACTGGAGTTTCCTGGAGAAAACTGGAGTTGGAGAATGTTGGTGTGTGAGCATGTTGCTATTTGTTGAATAAATTGCTTGTTGGAACATGTTTGGTGCCTTCAGGGCTTAATGGTGACTTCTTCTCTGTGATGGCATGTTTTAAACTTTACAGTTTTAAACTGTAATTTCCATTTCAAACCTCCTAAAGAGGAGTCAAACCAATTCGACAGCCATCCTCTCATCCTCATCACATTTCTAATTCAACATTTTTTGGAGGAGTGAGATTTACACAATACAGGTAATGGTTGTTTGAGAATCTATCAGCATATGCCAATTGAGAGTACTAAATATTTATGAAAAGTCAAAATGTCTGTTCCGGCCACATACAGATGCTTCCCTGAGCATGCAAATCAGCTGAAAATTGCACATTTCCACCGTCAAAGTATTTTTGTAATACTTGTCCTCTCTCTCTTTCTCTCTCTCTCTCTCTCTCTCTTTTCTCTTTATCTCTTCCTTCTAGCAAGACCATTATGTAAACTAGATTGGGCAAGAGAGATTTGTTTCAACATTTGGTGTGCTAACTCATCTATTTTCAGGTACTGTTTCACAAATGGAGAAAAAGTGTTGATTGACATCTCTGACTAGCACTTGAAAAGTTCCTTGCTGTTTTAACAATGCGTCTTTTCATTGACGTGTTCCTTTTAATTCTAGTTCTTTGTGCAGTGAACTCTGAAAAAAACTCATCGACTTTTGTTCTTTTCACAGAGCAGAACCAGCAGTGCTGTATTAAGACCTATAGTGTTAATTTAAGTCCAGTTGAATGCAAATGAAAATTGTAAGAGTGAATTCAGTGATGAGTGTTTCAATGTGTGATTCTTCTCCAGTTCAGTGGCTTAAGCATGATAACAAGGATGGAAATAGCTGTACTTCAGTAAGCAACACTTGCCATGATTGGCTATAATTAATAAGTACTTAACAAGACCTGTTAATGAGAAGCATCACAATTTATATTTGTCATGCATGTGCAATCTCAGAGGAATCCTGTTGTGGAGGTTGATCCTTCTGAGGTTGGAATCAGGGCAGTTCTGTCCCAATGTGTGGGAGATACCTGCAGATCATAATTATGTTATTGGTGACCAGGAGCTCCTTGTTATTAAATTGGCCTTAGAGGAGTGGCAGCTCTGGGTGGATGGGGCTAACCAGCCCTTCCAGGTTGTCACAGACAAAATAGTTTACTCCTAGATTCTGGTAAACTGTTACTTAACGTCCTGTCATAATATGAAAGTAGATGCATTATGTAATGTGATTATCAGATCTCTCTCTATCCGGTGAGAGATAGACCAGGACTTTAAAAAAGTCACCCAGTTCGGCCCAGTGCCATCCTGAAAAGAAGGATGTTTCTGTAGCATGCAGGGACTGTTTGTTTACCTGTACACATTTCCCTCTAGTCTTCTAGTCACCCAGCTTTTGCAGACACAGCAACTCCTAGCCAGAGGATACCAGTGGGCAGATATGTCAGATCATGTCCACAGGTTTGTTGTGCCCTGTATTGCCTGTCCCCAAAGTAACATGCCCAAGGCTCTAAAGGTAAGAAATCTACACCTCTTCCCAGAAACCTACTCATCTAGCAGTGGATTTCATCACTGCTCTTCCCCCATTCTCAATCTTTCACCACAATTCTCACAGTAGTTGACCGGTTTTCTGGAGGACTTAGGGGTATTGCCTTTTCTAACTTGCCTACTGCCTTCCAAGCAGCTGAATTCATGCTGAATTACATCTTCAGTTTTTTTTTTCACACCCCTGAAAACAATGTGTTTGATTGTGGGCCGCTGTTCATCTCACAAACATGGTTTATCTTTTTTGAGCATTTAGGGATTGTGAGTAGTCTCACATCTGGTTATCACCTTCAGTCATACTGTCAATGTGAGAGAATGAACCAGAAACTGGGGAGGTTCTTGAGAGTTCTTTTTCTTATGACATCCTTATTTCTTATTTCTTATGTCAGATTATTCACATTTTCTTTGGTGGGGTGAAATGGTTCAGAACTCCTTGACCAGTTGTGTTACTGGGCTGACTCAATTTGAATGTTCTCTAGGCCCTTTCAGGCCCATTTATGTCCTGGAATGAAGCATAGAAGGTTTGGCTGTCGATCAGAAACTTCAGGTTTGCTGAGGGTCAGGGGCGGACTGGCATACATTACTACCGGGGATTTCCCAGATGAGCCGATGGGTTAGTGGGCCGCCGGTGGTTTAACTCAACCCGTGGAGGAGCCATTGCCGCGCACCGTAGTCACGCTACTGTTTAACGGTGCCTATTACCTCTCCCCCGCTCCAGTCAGGCAAACCTGCTCAGCGTGTGGCCACGGACTAAGCCTGTAAACACATGAACGAGTTGGACCGCGGCTGCGGACTGGGCCAGCTGATGTGAGCTGATGGTATGCAGCGGAGATCAGAAAAAAAAACAACTTGTCCCAGAAAATCGGCTCGGACTACGAAGACATACAGCAGCTGTGTCACGAACTGGAAAAGCCTTGTCCATACTAATGCCACGTTAATAATATCTCCCTGTTTGTATCCCACGAGTGACAAGAGAGAGACGCCAGTTGGACACTGACACTGCTGAGGGTCTAACTCATCATGTGATCCCTCCGCGACACGGTTGACACTACTGAAACGTGAAAAAATAAGTCTGCATTGCCGTAAAGATGGAGAAGTCTAAGCCAGGGTCTAAACAAACTACGAAACGTAAAGTTGGCGCTGAAAAGCTGAGAGAGAAAAAAAGAAAAGCTTACTTTTTCTAACAGTGAGGTTACTCACCGAGTGAACAATGTAGGTTTCAGTAGCTTTCCAGTTGTTTTTCCCCTGTATTTTGTCAGGGTCAAGTTGTTAAGTTTGTTAGACAAAATGTGAAAAAAAATTGAGAAAATAATTTTGTCTGACTTTTAAAGAATTTATTTGCAAATAATGGTGGAAAATAAGTATTTGGTCACCTACAAACAAGCAAGATTTCTGGCTGTCACAGACCTGTAACTTCTTTTTTAAGAGGCTCCTCTTTCCCCCACTCATTCCCTGTATTAATGGCACCTGTTTGAAGTCGTTAACAGTATAAAAGACACCTGCCCACAACCTCAAACAGTCACACTCCAAACTCCACTATGGTGAAGACGAAAGAGCTGTCGGAGGACACCAGAAACCAAATTGTAGACCTGCACCAGGCTGGGAAGACTGAATCTACAATAGGCAAGCAGCTTGGTGTGAAGAAATCTACTGTGGGAGCAATAATCAGAAAATGGAAGACCTACAAGACCACTACTAATCTCCCTCGATCTGGGGCTCCATGCAAGATCTCAGCCCGTGGGGTCAAAATGATCACAAGAACGGTGAGGAAAAATCCCAGAACCACAAGGGGGGATCTAGTGAATGACTTGCAGAAAGCTGGGACCAATGTTACAAAGGCTACCATTAGCAACACTCTACGACGCCAGGGACTCAGATCTTGCAGTGCCAGACATGTCCCCCTGCTTAAGCCAGTCCATATCCAGGCACGTCTGAAGTTTGCTAGAGAGCATTTGGATGTTCCAGAAGAGTATTGGGAGAATGTCATATGGTCAGATGAAACCAAAGTAGAACTATTTGGTAAAAACACAACTCGTCGTGTTTGGAGGACAGTGAATGCTGAGTTGCATCCAAAGAACACCATACCAACTGTGAAGCATGGGGGTGGCAACATCATGTTTTGGGGCTGTTTCTCAGCAAAGGGACCAGGACGACTGGTCCGTGTACATGAAAGAATGAATGGGGTCATGTATTGTGAGATTTTGGGTGCAAACCTCCTTCCATCAGCAAGGGCAATGAAGATGAAACGTGGCTGGGTCTTTCAGCATGACAATGATCCCAAGCACACTGCCAGGGCAACAAAGGAGTGGCTTCGTAAGAAACATTTCAAAGTCCTGGAGTGGCCTAGCCAGTCTCCCGATCTCAACCCCATCAAAAACCTTTGGAGGGAGTTAAACGTCCGTGTTGCCCGCCGACAGCCCCAAAACATCACTGCTCTAGAGGAGATCTGCATGGAGGAATGGGCCAACATACCAGCAACAGTGTGTGCCAACCTTGTGAAGACTTACAGAAAACGTTTGACCTCTGTCATTGCCAACAAAGTATTGAGATGAACTTTTGTTATTGACCAAATACTTATTTTCCACCATTATTTGCAAATAAATTCTTTAAAAGTCAGACAAAATGATTTTCTCAAATTTCACATTTTGTCTCTCATAGTTGAGGTCTACCTATGATGTCAAATACAGGCCTCTCTCATCTTTTTAAGTGGGAGAACTTGCATGCATATATATATATATATCAGTGGGGAACTGTCAGGGCCCTCTACACCCTCTCAGAGGGTGTAAAACATAAATATATATAATTTATTCAATTTTATTTATTTACAGTTTGACTATCGACATTTAAACAATTACAAAAATATAAGCAAATAAATTATTCACCCGTGTCTATTCAATCTGTGTTGGAAGGTGAGGGGTTAAGTGGAAACCTGTGTCTCCCCCTATCAGGACTGTGATGCCCGCTGTTCATTTACAGAGGGCCTGGCAGTTATAATTCAGCGCAATACCAGTTTCAAATGACAGTAAAATTGACCAATCATATCTTCCCTCTTAGTGGGCGGGCTTAACTGTATGACAATTTCCGCCCGCTGTGGCGACGCTAGCTGGCATTAGGGTTCCACCACTATTAGCTAGTTTCGATTTATTCCTTTGATGCCCTCGTGCGCGTTGTTTACATATTCTGCTCCCGAGGAACACGGAGCTGTGAACCTTATTTTGATGGAACCTTATTTTGCTTAAGAAGTTATCTAGTACAGATATTATTGTTTTACTGCATTCCTAAAGATATACTACTGTAGTCTCAATTCTTTTTTCTTTATTTTTCTTTATTTACCTGGATTGCACTAATTAGAAAATCTAGCAAGCTTGAGCAAAATCCTGGTAAGGACTTTTACTTTCTGAACCTGGATTATACAACTCTGCTGATATATATATATATATATATATATATATATATATATATATATATATATATACTGGCCCACTCTATATTGTGTGTATATATATAAAATATAGTGGGCCAGTCTGTCCGGAACTCCTGGGCCACTTTTTCTCCCCAATCCGCCCCTGCTGAGGGTTATAGGATGCTGCATCCCAAGTTTGAGGTCATTAAGCAGTTTAATAAGCTCACTTACTGGTTTAATCTGCCTGCTCACCATCATGACTTAAAATCTTTCTATGTGTCCCTTTGCAAGCCTGTTGCTCCATGTCTATTGATTGAAGTCCCTTATACTGCGCAAGAATGCAAGACAATTAGTCTCTAAATGGCCATTGTACATTGTGTGTATGTCAGTCCAGCAAGGTGTGGTTGATTGTAATACACCTCTGGAAGTGGGAGTGATGTTCATCATAGTCTTCTACAGTCCTCAGCTGGCCTAAACACCTTGGGGTAAGGTCACACTCCTGGTTGTCTCCTTCCAGTGGCACTTCTGGGGGGAGGGGGATGAAAATACCTGATTAGTGTTTTAAAGTATTGTAGATGTGACGCAAGGATCGAAGGATCGAACATGAAATTATATGTTTTGTAACTGCCATCAAGGGAGAATATGGGCAGAGTCTACACAATTTTCAGAGGAGAGAGATGTTGGTGAAAGAACTGATCAAGTTATGGGGCCATTTTTATCTCTGCTCATTAGAGTGAAGGGGCCATTTTAATTCTGGCTTCAATGTTCCCAAGCCATGAATGAGGCCTGCAGCAATGTTTTATTTGAGGTTCTTGTTCAATATGCATAACTGTGGAATTTAGTTGGGTTGGTTCTTTGGGTTTAGGAAAGCAACAAACTAAGAATACACTGGGTGTAGGAGCAAATTTATGAAATTATAGTTTTACTTCAATTTGTATATCATGGTGTGTACTGATATATAATATTTCTAAGTTATTTGAGTCGTATACTAATTTATGATGTTTGAGGAGTTAGTCTCTCTATTAGTAGTAAGGATTGTGAGCTGTCTAAATGTAATCTGGATGCATATTGAGACAAGAGTTGTAAAAAGGCATGTATTTACATTTACATTTACATTTATGGCATTTAGCAGACGCTCTTATCCACAGCGACTTACAAAAGTGCTACATAGTTGCTTGGAATCTCCAAGGTAGTTTAAAGAGTCCTGAATACAAGGTACTCTAAGCTGGAAAAACCACTAGACGAAAGTAATATGATACCTAACAATAATATTAAGTCATTATTATACCTGAATATACATGTCACCTGAGGAAAAGGACAGTAAGCAATTCCTATAACAAACACCTGAGGAAAGAGACGATAAAGCACAGTAGACGAAAGCATAATTATGTAAAGTGCACTTGAAAGAGGTGGGTCTTCAGTCGGCGTCTGAAGACAGCAAGTGACTCCGATGTTCGGACACACAAGGGAAGTTCATTCCACCACCTTGGAGACAGGACAGAGAAAAGTCTGGATGCTTGTCTCCTATGTGTCCTGGATGATGGAGGGTCAAGACGAGACATACTTGAGACACGGAGGGCTCTAGGTATGCTTCTGGGTTTTACCGTGGCCATCAAGTAAGGAGGAGCTGGACCATTCTTTGTTTTGTAGGCTAGCACCAGGGTTTTATATTTGATGTGGGCAGCTACCGGAAGCCAGTGGAGGGAGCACAGCAAGGGAGTGACATGGCTGAACTTGGGAAGGTTGAAGACCAGCCGAGCTGTAGCGTTCTGGATCAGTTGCAGGGGTTTGATGGCATGCATAGTAAGACCAGCCAGGAGGGAGTTGCAGTAGTCCAGTCTTGAGATGACAAGGGACTGGACAAGAGAGAAATGGCCGAATCCTCAGAATGTTGTGAAGGGTGAATCTGCATGATCGTGTTGTGTTAGCAACGTGGGCCATGAAGGAAAGTGGATTGTCGACAACTACACCAAGGCTACGCGCTTCCATGGATGGGGTGATCACGGTGTTCTCAAATGGGATAGAAAGATCACGATGAAGACTGGCTCTTCCAGGGATGTACAGCATCTCTGTCTTGCTTGGGTTAAGCTTTAGGTGGTGAGCTGCCATCCAAGAGGCAATGTCTTTTAGACATGCACAGATTTGAGCTGAAACCTGTATGTCAGAAGGTGGGAAAGAAAAGAAGAGCTGGGTGTCATCCGCATAACAGTGATAAGAGAAGCCATGTGCAGAAATTGTCTCACCCAGTAAGCGGGTATAAAGGGAAAAAAAGAAGTGGACCCAGCACCGAGCCTTGTGTAACACCGGTGGAGAGTTTGGATGGCATGGATGTTGATCCTCCCCATGTTACTTGGTAGGAATGTCCCTCCAGGTAGGATGCAAACCACGTCCATGTATTGCAAACCACGTCCAAGTTCAAGGATCTTAGAGAGGAATGAGAGGAGAGATACTGGTCTGTAGTTGCTGATGTTTGTGGCATCAAGGTTGGGTTTCTTTAGGATTGGCACCACCATAGCCGCCTTGAATGATGATGGCCCAATTCCTGAAGATAAGGAGTTGTTGATGATGGTCTAGATGAAAGGAAGGAGTTTGTGGGAGATTGACTGGAGGAGTGTGGATGGGATGGGGTCCAGAGGGCATGTGGTGGGCTTCGATTTCCTCCATCGCCTCTCAACCATCCTTAGTTCTCATCAGTTGTTATGCAGGGGGTCCGAGAGCCAAGGATCAGGTGGGGAGGATCTTGTGGGTTTGGAAGAGAGGGGACATAAGAGGTCAATAGATGAGGGAGGACAATAAAGTGTCACTGGTGGTGTCTGTGGAGAGACAAGAGAAAGAGTCATGCAGGGTATCTGCACATTTTTAAATCTCAAATTCAATGACTTTTAAGACCTTTTTAATACCTCTCACAAGAAAAAATAATACTATTACTGGGGATGCAGGTGTGTTCCACTTTGTTGACCGGGGGTGGCGAACGAGAATTGTTGACCGGGGGGCGGTTGGCGAACGAAAATTGTTGACGTTGTTGAGGCCGTATACTCCAGAGCTAGGAATCTAGCACTAGGACCCTGGAGCGGTTATTTTCTGCATGGTCCTAGCGCTAGATTCGGCAAAGTTCACATCGCGCCAGAACAACTGAACAACACACACTTATAATAATTTAAGTATCATAAATTTCCAGACATTTTAAGACATTTTTAGGCCTTGAATATGGAAAACTAAATTTAAGACATTTTAAGACTTTTTAAGGACCCACGGATCTGGAGAGATGGAATGAAGGTTACGACGGATGGTGGTAGTGCCTGTAGCAGTAAGGGTGTGACGGTGGGGAGGAAGAGATAAGGAAAAAGATACAAGGCGATGATCTAAACAGTGGAGAGGAGTTACTGCAATGTCCATCACTTCAGGTGGTCTGGTGAAGACCAGGTCTAAGACATTGTCTGCTCTGTGCGTTGGAGGAGACTGGGTGAGGTTGAGGTTGAATGATGACAGCAGAGGAAGAACGCCAGATGACTGTAGTTTATCTGTTGGGAGGTTGAAGTCACCAAGAAGAAGAAGAGGAGTTTCATCATTAGGGAGGAGGCTCAGAAGTGTGTCCAATTCCTCAGTAAAGTTACCTAGGGTGCAGGATGGACGATAAACAACAATGATGTGAAGTGTGGTTGGGAAGCATACAGTGACAGCATGATACTCAAAAGTGGAGATAGTTATTTGTGGAAAAGTGCAAGGAGTAAAGCGCCAGCAACTGGACAGAAGCAATCCAGTGCCACCTCCTCTTCCAGTCTGTCTTGGAGAGTGCAAGAAGGAAAATGCAGATGACAGGGCAGCAGGAGTAGTAGAGTTCTCTGGGGTGATCCATGTGTCCAAGAAGTCAAGGGACTGATGAACTGCAATGGCTGTGATGAAGTCTGCTTTCTCGTCTGCAGACTGACAGTTCCAGAGTCCCCTGGTTGGTATGATTGGGGTGTTTGTTGAGAGTGGATGGTAGATGAGGTTACTGGTAGTGCGTTTCCTGCAGTGATGTTTGCATTGACGGCGACTGTAGGGAGCAAGAACAGGGATGGAAAAACACATGATTAATAAATGAATGAAGGTAGTATATGATGTGTGTGTCAAGAGTGTGATACTTAACCAAAAAATGAAGATGGGCTTCAGTTGATTGAAGAGCAGAGGATGTCTCTAACCGCTACAGCAGCAGTCAATATGTGGTCCCGCCTCCTCAGTTATTCACACTTCCTAACCCGAAACTAAGACAGCTGATTTCACTAATGACAACAATAGATACCAAGTAGACTACAGACTTGCAGAATCAAGCTGAAAGTAAAGTAATCCAAGGCCTACCTTAAAACCAGAAGACAATCCCAAGAAAACACAGCACAAATAGAAATGTATTTCTATTTGACTGAAGGTGTACCTAGTCCCTCACTCATTTATTAATTGTATCTAGAGACAGATATAGTGGGTTGAGAAGTTATATGTTCCAATATGTCTGTCTCTGTCGCATTACAGTATTTACATGTATTAACTAATTTGTATTGTAATCTTCCAAACCAACTATTTGTGTTGTAAACTAGTAAATAAATTATTAGATTAATTATATATACATCACTAAATTTCTTTACAAAATCATCTAAACATGAAAAAGTTTAGGATGAAGCACATTTTAAAGCACCATTAAACATTACAATAAATATAATATCATTATCATGATACTTCAATATGAATACATGAGTAAGGAAATGAGTAAGGAAAACATTCACACATATGCTATTTCTGATATATTTTAGTAGCATGATATGAGAAAAGATCTATGTTACGGAACAGCTCCAGACCCTTCCCTGTGGGCGTGTCATGTCGTCTGCGTGCAGTTATGTCCATGTATGTACTTCCGTGGGTGTGGGTTGTCTGTGAGCGTGTTCGTTTGTTACACCTGTGCCTTGTCTCGAGGTCACGTGGGTCTGTGTAATTCACCTATTTAATGTGCGTTCGCGCAGTGTCGTGTGCTTGTCTTTGTCTAAAGTTTCATGTCAGCGCGAGTGTTGTGTTTGTGCTGCTCGCGCTCCACCCGGAGCTTCACATATATGAGAGAGAGAATAAATGTTCAATGTTCACCACAAGACGCTAGTCGTGTCTCCTCCTTCCACCAACACGCCAGCGTCACAATCTAACTACAAGCAATTAGTGGAATCCAACTAAAATCAGCCTCTCTGTGAGTTATTGGAATAAAACCTACTAACCAAATATAATAAAACCAATGAAATGCTACTACTGCAATAATAATAATAATAATAATAATAATATCATCATCATCATAATGCTGGAACCATATCTTGAACTGGATACACATGTGCATGTACCCACACATGCTTGTACACACACAATCACTGAGGAGAAGCTGAAAGCACAACCATGAGGTTTGCTGTTACCCAGAGGAGGTTACTAAGATTTATTACCTGTCATACTAGAATAAATGGCCACCATCTTTACCATGCAAATACCTGCCGTCTTAAATCAGCCAGTGGATAAGAATGTACATACATCCTCCCTGCTAATCGTCACATCAAGGAATTAGTCATCTCACAATATATGTTTACCTATCCCCCACATTCCACATGAAATAAAAGGCAGTGCATTGGCAGGTGAGAACAGAACAACGGGGTTTCTCTGCAGGGTCGCAGTGTAGCACAAACAGCTTATCTCGTTGAGTGGACATCAGCTGTACAATGGGTTCCTCCCTACCCGCACGCAGGGCAAAGACTATGCAGTTTTGTGTGGTGTTGTGTGTGCGTGTGTGTTAGTACAGGACAGAGCTCTGTGCAGATCCCAGTCCTTCATTAGCCAGGGTAAATAACGCCTGCAATGATTGGCTTTGTTACGCAGCTGGCACCCTCCCTGTAACACACTGGGCCTTCCCCTGTGCCAGTATGGACCTCATGCTGCTTCCCCTGCATCCTCTACTAACGAGGCCCTGGTTGCAAATACGCAGTACAGGAAGGGCGGCAAGTGTTGCCGGTGGAAATCATTATCTCTGTCCCATGATTGGTCGCTCTGGCTCACTGCCTTCAATGGCAACCAATCAGAGCGAGGAGCTCGCGGGGGGCACAGGTCAGAAAAGGCAATGAGCTGGTGCAGAGCCCAAAGGAGATTTGATTACCTCAGGAATTCCTCCTCACTAGCTGAGAGCAGCGGGAAGGAAGGCAAGGGACAGAGAGGGCCCTCAAGAAGAAGACAATGAGGCATGCAGAGACATCCGGTCCAGGCTGACATGGAGACTGAGGAGAATCCAGCCTAATTATATTTTACAGGGTGGCTGAGCAGACCAGTTTCGGCTTAGCACGGCACCAGCTCCGACCTCCGCTACATTAACAAGAGCTTCCCTGACTGGGACAAGTGATAATTATCGTGCCCATGCCCTCGGAGAGTGACGAGCACTCGCGGCACTCAAGAGCACGTCTCTAATGTAGCAGAGAGGAAGAGCCAGACCGCTAATTATGAAGCTGCAAAAACCAGCACAGCTCCTGCCACTTTTACAGCACAGACTGGGCTCGCTAGCCCATCACCTCACCGTCTACAACCTTCAACACACAGAAGCTTCTTTAGCATTCTTTAGGGACGCTAGGCGTCTTGCTGTGATCTTGGATGCACTGCGACGCATGTTTATGGACATTTCCATGTCTCATTTTGATTTTGCAAGACAGCAGTTTTGATAAACACCCGACAGTGCTCTTATGCATTGCAGAAAAAAGAGAAAGACAAAAGAAAAAATAAACTACTTTGTGGCTGTGTCTCAGCGTGACATAGACTCCTATTAGGTGTTT
Organism: Brachyhypopomus gauderio; assembly: GCF_052324685.1. Lineage (NCBI taxonomy): Eukaryota > Metazoa > Chordata > Actinopteri > Gymnotiformes > Hypopomidae > Brachyhypopomus > Brachyhypopomus gauderio. Next base: position 17,695,832 of record NC_135212.1, read on the forward strand.
CTATTTTTCTCTTGCCTCTCTCCCACACTCTTCTGTGTCAGCCAATCACCAGGTGCATAGGAAACGCAGCGGCTGTTCCAGTAACCTAGCAAAGCTAGAGAAGGAGGAAGTTGAACACATGAGGGAGAGATGGACATGCCATTAAGTTGCCTGGTGACTCCATGCCTTCTTTTTGATGGGGCAGGAGTGTTGGTGTTAATACTCATCACCACTGGTAATCCAAAAAGTCAAAACATTCAAAACATGTATAGATGCTCAATGGCTTTCTGTTAGGAGCTGAATTGCAGTTCATTGTCCAGGGCCGTATTAACCCAACAGGCTTTAGGGGCTGCTGCCACGGCACAGACTGTTATAGTGATAAAAATGTAATAATAAAAGCAAATGTAGCCTAACTAGGCCAACCTAATGATGTCAAACAGAACATTTAAAAGTGGGTGTTGTAAATGACAACCATGAAAAGCAGACAAATCCAAAGAATTCTTTGGAAAAGACACCAAACCATTTTTCCAAAACAAAGGCAGTTTTTTTTTTCTTTTAATTGCACAGAGCCAAGCCATGATAGCAAGAAATGAGTCTGGACCTTGTTTCACAAAAGCATTGCAGTGTTAAGATCTTTTACAAAGCGATGCTTTTGAGACACCCGGCCCTGTTTGTTGTGTGGGTGACCGGGATCAGAACCAGAAGCTCCATTGACAGTGGGTATGCTGATTTAACCCATAAGTCTAGAGCTCATACCATGACCCAGGTAACATTTTCAACAGACATTGTTGGGGACCTGCTACAGAAGACCTACAGTCATAGTGGATGAGCAATGGCATTACAGCTATTGTATGTGAAAATAAAGAGGTACCCTTTACAGCTGCAGACAGGGAGGTGAGGTTTAGGCAGGACTTTATTCATGCCCTCCTGCCGAAACAGGGTTGTGGTGGAGACAGAGTGGCTGCGTTATTCACATTCTACTGAGAATGTCTCTTGTATTTTTATTTATTTATTTGTAAACTATTTTGGGAAGGTATAATATCTGAGTTAATGGCTGTGCAGGGTATGATCTCACTGTTGAGTCTGATACATTTTATTCTTACTTCAAATGAAGCGAATCCATCTGTTGGCCTTGCGTCTTACAGCAGTTGGTTTCAACAAACAGAACATATGAACCAAATTGTGCTGAATTGGATCGCAGTGTTTTCTGGTACACTGCCAGTGTGTGGCATGGACTCTAAAATGGAGTTAGCTCAGAGATCCATACTGCGTTAATCCAGCCCTGTAAAACCAAAACACATTATATAGACCCATTCATATAAAAATAGAAAATTAACTTAGAATTTAATGCTCCACAAAACAGATTCTTCCCAGTGCAAAGGAAGGTGAATCCTAATGTTTCTGAACTGGAATCTTGGACTAGTCGTCTTGCCATATCACCAGGCATACTGCAAGGACATCTCTGCTGCAGTACAAGGCACTGTTCATATTGAGATTGTTGTATGTCAAACACCCACCGGGTTGCTGCTCTCACTGCTTACATGGAACACGACATTACTCTTTAATGAAAAGCATGCATCTAATGCTCATTTCCATATGGCCATCTAATCAAATCACGATTGAAAATGTTCACTGCAAAATGTTATTCTGAGCATGGTTGTACAGGTCGATCTTTCAGAGAGAAGGCTTGACAATATTCTGAAGGAAAACATATTTTAGGTTTATGCTCGTGTCAAACCTTGAGAAAAAATGAGAAAAATAAATAAAAAATGTGTTTGCAGTAGTTTTTTGAATTGTATTTTGTATGACAGTAAACAACCAGAGACTGAGAAAGTGTTATGAATGAATAGATATATTAAAAAACAGTAGACAGGGGAGTGTAATTGGATGGTACTTGTAGCTAGCCCCTTTAAAGGTTAGAGAAATCAGTCACCATTCTGTCACCTCAAGCCTTTATTTTAAATGCTCAGGCACTCCAAGCCATGTAAAGAATGCCTGTGCAAGCCAGTCACATGCCCTGTGTTAATGAATCATTTTCTGTAACCAGAATTTGTAAAATCACATCCAGTTAAACAGTGCCTAAATAGGATAATTTCAGTCTGCATATCACCATAAAGATCTGGATATTAGATAATGTCTTAAAATAGTCAAGATCCCTGTGGCGATGCACACTTACACAGTCTTGTGTTCCACTTTTGAACTGAGGTTCAAACGACACTGATTCTATTATACCAAATCCCACAGGCAGAGCGCATGCAATCATCACTTCACTAAAGCTATTTATTTTTATTGCCAACCCTTTTGCAGTTGGTGTCCGTTTATCTATGTGTATCTATGTGTGTGTGTGCGTGTGTGTGTGTGTGTGTGTGTGTGTGTGTGTGTGTGTGTGTGTGTGCGCGTGCGGGCGTGCGTGTGTGATGGTCGCAAGGGTGTGGGCATGGCTGATTTTTTGTGTGAGATGCTCTGAGTGAACATGTGTGTAGGGGGTCCCGAACTGTGTCTTTGTGATGAAGAAATCAGAATGAGCAGAAGCCTGTCTAGAGCTCTGGGCACTATGGCACAGATCCGCACCACCTTTAGTCCCGGCTCTGTGGCTGCACTCCACAGGGCCAGTGGGAGGATCACAGCATCGATTTCAATGTAGCTGTGTGGGTCTGGGCAAAGATCTGGGGTAAAGAACAAGGTCGTACAAGACTGGACACAATGGCATACACACACATGGGATGCACTAGACACTGTCATAGAGACACACTGATAAACACATTCATAGTGTTCTGTGTTGAGAACTAAAGCATTTTGTTACTATGTTGGACCTGGGTTGTCATTGGGAGAGGTCAGATGTTGGACTGGCGTGGTTGGTTTATGGTGCAAGCATGTACATCCACAACATAAACCCTCTGTATGACATATTTATTAACACACAAGCTAAATTGTGTGTGTATTGTGAGAAAGGAAAGATAAGTGCACAAGTGTCGATACATGTGCATGATGTAAGAAGGGGCGGGGCTTTCCCATCTCGGCATGCCTCTGGACAACAAACACGCAAATACACGTTTTTGCCTACTAAATAATAGACCTGATCGGTGATGCTGGTGCCAAAAGATTTGTCTCACAGTATTAGTGTTGGTGTAGTGTTGGACTCTGAACTTAAAATAACACTGAAATATTACACAGATTTCAGTAGGCTACAGAGAAAGATCACAGGCAAAGAGGAAAGGTCTGGATTTCTGTGTGCATATCTCTGACTTTAAATGATCTAAAGCTGATGCAAACCAAAAGCAGAAATACATTACATTTCTGTTGGACTATTAGAACTACATTATTTATGCTCTTTAACTAATCAATGCCCAAACATCCTATGTGTTGGAATATTTTTGGAAATTAAACAAGCTTGTCATCCTTGTGGAATTTGTAATTATCTGGAAGTGGAAGGGAATTTTTACTTCTTCTTATTTCATCCAGGTGTGGTGGGAAGCAGCCTGGTGTTAAAGTCTAGGAATGGGAGTTTCGTTGGCAACTAGTTGAAAAAAGGTCATTGATGAAACCTTCCCTTTAATGTTTAACCTTTGTTATGTTAAACAAGGGAAAACCAAGCATCTGAAACTCTACCCTACTCACTATCCCCTAAATCCAAAAAAATTTATTCTTACAAAGAAAACTTTTATAAGGAACAGAAGTAGTGAAGGTAGTGATCTGTTTAGAAAACTTCACAATGTTAGTTGAGTGCTATGCAGCAGCCTATTTCATCCATAAATAATCTGAAAGTCATACCACAGTTCATTTCAACAAGTCTGACAACATGTCAGGTACACGAGATAAGGGGCTGCATGCATGGTTTCACAAAGTAATCATTAAAAATTTATTACAAATGAAAAATCATTATCTTTTTTGTTGTTGATCTAAGTGCTGCTTAAATGCAAAAGCTTTTCTTGTACTGCTTGTTGTCTTCAGACGAAATGTAAATACATTTATCTCAGACAAGACAGTTAGATCCAGTGATACTCAAAAACAAATTCAAAGAGTGGAAAATTATTCATTCTTGTTCAAATATGTCTGGTTAGAATAATTAAGTCAATTATTCACAGAATGTTAAAATAATCCCTCTTTAACACACTTATTTGACCTGAAAGGTATCAAATCTTAGAAATTATCTAAGATTAGAAATTAATTTTTAAAAACTGAAAATGTCTCCATATCAGTCCTAGGAGAATCTGCATGTTGGTGTTCAAACCAAACATCACAGTGCATTATGGATATCCCTTGTCTACTAAGGTATGTATGCTACTTATTGTGGTGCATTGGGAGGTTTTTATAGTTATACTGTATATCCCACAGGGTATTTAAACACATGGTGCCTTGTGCTATTTTGATCAATGTTTTCTTCTTTGATGGGAGTTTGCTTTGTGCATTTCTGATGGTGCTGCCATCTCCTGGTCTGTATGGTATCTAAATATTATTTATATAAAGATCAATGAAAAAAACATACATACAGTAAGTACATAGACCCCATAAGGATTCTGGACAGAATTTAATAATGCAACACATTGGTTGAGTGCAAATGTGTGCAACTCAAGGAGACATGAAACATACAATGACACTCACTGCTTCCATACCAACAGGTGACAATTCATTTTCACTTCCGGAGAATGGTTTTACAGAGCACAGACACACCCTTTATTCAGAAGAGGCCTATGAGCTGATATATGAGCAAGTAAAAAGGCAAAGTCCTCAGGAAATGTAGTTCTTATATCACAATTTAGCTCATCTAACATTTATGGCAAATTTAATTATTTAATGGACTTGTTTGTTAATTTACTGCTGTCTTCTGCCTAATAGCCTTGATGCTTGTTGATAATCAAAATAATGAATCCATCAGAAATTATATTAAGACTCATGATAATATCATGTCTTGTGTTGTCAGCAAGGTTGTGTTTTTTCTTTTGGGTATATGTAGATGCCTGTTTATGTACAGGTTGCCTGAGGAAGATTTTGTGATTTTGGGGCTCTAGGCAAAATACAGAAGTGGCCCTTACCCATCAACACACGTCTTTACTTTCAGTTTCCTTCTGCTTCTATGCTCACTCGTTCAGCCTTCTGATGTACAGTTGGGTGTGTCTGTCAGATCTATTCAGTTCCTGAATGTGCTTTACTTGAAGTACTACCAGAGCCTCAAGTGAAACTTCATGTCTGCCTTTAGATTCAGAATGATATTTGTGCAACAATACTGATATGTTTCTTTAACTCTTGCAATTGAATTAGTTATCCTGGAACTAATTATTGATAAGTTGAAAAAAATATATTCCAAGCAAATAAAAGGTGAAAGACAGCTCTTATTGGTCAGCTGAGGCAATTGATATAACTCACTTGTAACATATTGACCAGACAGAGAGGGATCCAACTGCGGAAGTATACCGCTTTTATTCAAATGAATCACGTTTACAGAAAACGACACAAGTATCACTAGCGCTAGATGTAGTAGCAACAATAGCGTTTTCTTGGGATGGTCAGGACGGTCCAGGATCATAACGGGAAAGCAGAATCCGGGAGGTACAGGAGGGCTAGGCAGGAGGCAAGGTCTGGGGAGTAAGCAAAGGTCAGAGCACAGGAGAACGGACAGGCAATGGAAACGCTTGGTATGCTGCATGGAAACTGCAATACTTCGTGACTAGGAAGGAGTATATATATGACTAAAGAGGGGCGTGGTGATTAGTGGCAGGTGAGGCTGGGAGGGACATATCAGACGGCATTTCTTACGTCACTAAAGAGAGACTGAATGCCCATCACTAATCTAATCTGAACAATAGCACTAGAATTACATTTATTGGTAAGTAGATTTTGAACAGTGTGTTTGTGTTATTTTGCTTCAGTTCAGTTATTTGAATTTCTCTCGTCCACTCACATCACTTTGTTTTCACTTGGGAATCCAGACACACATCCTATCCACACAATGGCTCTTGCTAATGTCACGCTACAGCCCCGAACCCCTCCCTTCGGGCGTGTGTTAATGTAGTCCATGTCTTTATATGTACGTCTGTGGGTGTGGCTGGGTGTGTGTGTGTGTGTGTGTTCACTTGTTTCGTTAGACTAATGTGTTTCACGCGGTGCTTGTTAGGCTACGTGTATATAGTGTACTCAGTGTACTCGGAGAGCACCGTTTACTACGAGGGGGATGACGTCAGCCCCTCTCCGTCGGAGTGCGCAACTGACCCAGAGGAGTATGGTGAAAGTGTCAGCCCCCCTCCATCTGAGTACGAGGAGGATGAAGCCAGTTCCCCTCGGCCCAAATGCTCTGAGGAAGGAGCAAGCAGGGGAGAGGAGGCAGAGAGTCAGCCCCCTTCAGAGTGCTCCGAGGTGACGGTGAAGTCGTGGGGGAGGGGCCACCGGGCCAAGGACGCTCCGCGGTCTTCCTCAGAGGAGAAGATGGAGTTTGAGGAGGGAAAGCGAGAGTCGCCGCATAAAGCTCCCCCTCCAGGAGCGTGGCTCCGGTATGACCCCGCAGAGCGCCCTCACGAGGCATTTCATGAGACCCCCAGTACTCCTAGGCAGCCTCGCATCAGACAGCGCCCTCCAGGGTCTGCCAGAGCGACCACATGCCGTCCAGCCCAGAAACCGGAGCCTGCGCAAGCTACTAGGGCTCCCGATGCGGGGGAGCGACCGCGGGGCTCTGTGAGAGGACCGAAGGGAAAAGGATCGGGGTCGAAGCCCATCACCCCAGGACTGCCTTTTTCCCCTGTTGCGGGGTTGCAGGCGTGGAAGCCTGGCCTCCTGTTTCCACTGATCCCTGTGTCAGTGTTTTTGTCTGTTCCGGTGTTTCTCCCCAATCCCTTGTTCCCCTTCGTGCCCTTTGTGTTGCATGTGCCTATTTGTGTCTTTGTGAATGTGCCTGTGATGTCTAATGTCTTTTCCCCTGTTTTCGCAGGGGGGGTGTTCTAGCCTGGTGTGTGGCGGGCTCTCCGCTGCGGGTCGACATCTCCCGGGCACGCGGGATTCCGGCGGCTTTGTTGCTGCAATAGGCACCCCGGGACGGGTAGTGCCCTTGGTGGGGGGCTCTGTCACGCTACAGCCCCGAACCCCTCCCTTCAGGCATGTGTTAATGTAGTCCATGTCTTTATATGTACGTCTGTGGGTGTGGCTGGGTGTGTGTGTGTGTTCACTTGTTTCGTTAGACTAATGTGTTTCACGCGGTGCTTGTTAGGCTATGTGTATATAGTGTGTGTTTGAATCTTTTGGTGGTCGTCTTTAATGTGAACTGTGTGAAGTGTTTAAATGTGATAGTTGTTATTTGCGAAACTCGCCGTGAGCGTGTCCTGTCAATTTATTTGTGTTTGACTGCTATTCCAGCATGCCGTGAGCGTGTCCTGCATCCAGCTGAATAAACATAGCCTTTATTCGAATGCACCTTGTCTTTTTATCCTTGACTCCTTCACACCCTTTGCAGCTAGTTTGCTTACATTTTTTTGTAAAAATTCAAGATTCATGAACAGTAATTACAGTGTTCAGAAGTATAAATAAAAAAGAAAATACAAAAAAGATATATTCATATTTTATGCAAGAGAAGATTGATGAAGAAATGATTATTCAGTAGTAAATTGTCTACAGGAATCAGTGATCTGTTTATACCAAGATGGAAAACAAAGAAAAAATATGGATAAATCATATTTTATAAGTACGGGAAAAAAAAAAGCAATGGGCTTCACATTGATTGTTTATTGGGAAATTTTAATATACATATTTTCATTTTGATAAAAAAAGCACATTTTCCTAAGTTCAACTAAATCTGCTCAGGTGCCAGGGGGGCATTTTTCACTGGAGTGCTGAGAGCATTCTGACTGAAGGGTGGAGGGGCTGAGCTAAGCCAGCTAAGACACGCCCATGTAACATAATCTAGCCCAAGGGGCCAGGCCACCAGGAAATGTCCCGGGTTCTCCCAACAGCCAGTCCGGGCCTGGGTCCAACTATGGTTAAACAACATATTGTCTATTATTTTCAGGTTGCAAAAAAATGCCATAGGAAAACACAGGAAAATAAATTACAGTGTTTATGCTAGAAATCAGGTGCTTAGTTCCATAGTGTGCACATAGAGGTTTACTCATTTTCCACTAGTCTCAGTAATAGAGCACATTTGTGCTTGAGGCGCAGTGTAGTTTTTGAGCAACCACAAGCAAACAACTGTAGATAGGCTGAAGTGCAAGATTGGAAATTGTTAGTAGATGTAGGTAAAAAAAAACTACTGGTCCCAGAGTATACTCTAGTACCTACACTGAAAATATTACAGTAACTATACTGAAATATACAGTCTTGGTGGCTGAACTTGGTTTTTGAGATTATATGTTGAGGTCATATGCAAAGGAATTTCTAATACTAAGGTCAACAGTGAAGGAATTGTCAGAAATAGGAAAAAAGGCTAGTTGTGGCAGACTGGTAAACATTTTATCCAGTTTTAATAACCCGTATAATGTTATTTAATAAACTGGTGGCTTCAGAAGTTAAAGCAGGCTGACACCCTAATTAGGTTGATCCAAATGTAAATCTGCAGTAAGGGACAGAACATTGATGTCATCTACAGAAACCCAGGACTGTTCTTCTGGTTTGTACATAAATTGTTGAGGGGGGGCGGCGAACGTATTTGGGCATCTGCTATCTGTTTGTTGTTGCCATAGAGGCAATCCCCTGCATCATCTTGAGATCGCGGTGCGCGATTTCAAAATAAGAGTGGATAGTGCGATTGAAAAAATAAATAAATAAAAAATAAATAAAACTTTTCAAAAGAGCTCGCGGCCAGAAATAGATGGTTTCTATTCAAATACGCTATTTGAGTATGGGGCTATATACTATATTACACTATATTTGCTCACCCATCCAAATTATCGGAATCAGGTGTTCCAATGACTTCCATGGCCACAGGTGTACACAATTAAGCACCTAGGCATGCAGACAATTTTTACAAACACTGGTGAAGGAATGAGTCGCTCTTAGGAGCTCAGTGAATTCCAGCATGGAACTGTGATAGGATGCCACCTGTGCAACAAATCCAGTCATGAAATTTCCTTGCTCCTCAATATTCCACAGTCAACTGTCAGCTGCATTATAAGAAAATAGAAGTGTTTGGAAACGATAGCAACTCAGCCACAAAGTGGTAGGCAACAAAAACTGATGGAGTGGGGTCAGCGGATGCTGAAGCGCATAGAGTGAAGAGGTCAGCAACTTTCTGCAGAGTCAATCACTACAGACATCCAAACTTCATGTGGCCTTCAGATTAGCTCAAGAACAGTGCGCAGAGAGCTTCATGGAATAGGTTTCCATGGACGAGCAGCTGAATCCAAGCCATAAATCACAAAATGCAATCCAAAGCGTTGGATACAGTGGTGTAAAGCACAATGCCATTGAACTCTAGAGTCGTGGAGGCGCGTTCTGTGGAGTGACGAATCGACAGTGGCACCAAAATGCAGACTTTAAGGAAGTGATCAAAAACATATCAGAGTATATTTAAACGACAAAGGGAGATCAATAACTGATATGAGATCAAGGTCAACAGAGAACTAGGAGGGACTCAATGCAACCAGCCAATAACCGGAGGGAAGATTGACTCGTGGCTTATACTTGACATGTTTTTACATAGTCTGTAATGTTCTTCTTGCAGCCAAGCCACCAAAACATTAGAAATTAGGTGTATTGTCCTCTTACTTCTCAGGGATCCAGAACTCATAGAGATATGTACACAGTTGAATGGAGTAGTATGGAGATACATCTTCTCTGTGGGCACTCAGTGAGAGAAACCTTGACCTGAATAATTTGGTCCATTATGTCCCACCGTGATGCGGGGAGAGTTGTGGCCAGAGGCACAGGTTACATATCGTACTCTTTATAATCCATAGTCCATAAAGGAACAACACAACTGCACGAGAAGCAAAACAGCAACAAAAACAGGGTTCTATACTCAACGAGCTGAAATAAGGTGAAGTAGTGTGCACAGGCTTTATAAGACAGCGACTTGCACAATAGCAGTAGTGCAGTTCCAGGGATGTGAGGTGTGGTCCTTGTTGTTTAAATGTTTGGCTGAATTTATATTCTCCAGGTTACAGTGGTCAGTCAGGGTAAAAGGATGGGTCACTCCGTCCAGCCAGCAGCTCCTCCCACCATAGTGCCAGCAGTTCATGGTTCGCCACATTGTAAATAAGTTTAGAGTGGCTGAGTTCTTGGTAGTTGCCAATCCTGTGTGACAACATCGTCCTTCCATATCAAGACCACACACCTCTTCAACCAAGAGCTTAGTGGGATTGGTAAAGAGCAGGATATGAGTGGAACTGAAATATGTTTCAGTGATTTGAAAGAATACTGCAGCCTTGTTCCATTTCAGAATCTTGACCCTCCCTTTAGTTGTTAATGACCTGTTGTTGGCTTCTGACCAGGGTTGGGTCTCTTTGCTTATATTGCTTGATCTAAGTGCAGCATTAAACACCATAGATCACAACATTTCACTAGATAGACTTGGAAATACCATTGGTATTGGAGGAATAGCCTTATCCTGGTTTAAATCTTATCTTATTTCTTAACATAAATGGAGACTTTTCATAGACTTTTTGCCAGAGGTGGGACCAAGTCAGTGTTTTGCAAGTCTCAAGTAAGTCCAAGTCTTTATCCTCAAGTCCCGAGTCAAGTCTCAAGCAAAGACAGTCAACTCAAGTCAAGTCCCGAGTCAAGACAAGCAACCGTCAAGTCAAGTCCCAAGTCTGAAACTTGGAATTTCAAGTCCTTTCGAGTCTTTTTTTTTTTTACAGGCACCAGCGCTTTACGAATGCTACGCTGATGCGTTTCTTATCTCGTTTTGTTGGTGTCCGCCAGCCAAAAGATGACAGATCATTTACATTTTATCTTCTCTTAATTACATAAATGTACTTAAACAAGAATGTTTCATTACATCATTTTACACAAAAATAGCAAGCTTCATCGTAAGCAAGATGCTGTCATTACGAATGGTTATTCTAAACATTTGGATAAAATGTTTAAATATAGACTAATAAAAGGTTAGGGTTATTTTTTCATTGTTTTCTGTTATTGTGGGGTCACGGTGTACTATTGTTACCTGGAGATTCAGTGGGGTCACATATTCTGATGGCTGCCGTCAGAATTGGTGACCCCAGTTAAAAAGGCTCACCTGTACATCCCATTCATGATTTCTGTGTTGGCTGCAAGGGTGAGGGGATGGTAAATCTTGTTTAAGTACATTTATGTAATTAAGAGACGATAAAATGTAAATATAAACATCTGTCATATTTTGGCTCGTGGACACCAACAAAACGAGTAAAGAAAGTGCATCAGCGTAGTTTACGTAGCATTCGTAAAGCGTTTGTGCCTCTGAACAGAAACTGTGAAATAGCGCCCCCTGTGGTCACAAAACTCGACGGTCACAGAATCTGGTGTAACACCGGTCTGTGTCAGAAGGACGGAAATGAAATTAATGGGGTGCACTTTATAAATGTTAATATGCGTTTTAAAATTTAGATTTGGGGTAAAAAAAATCAAGTCTTTGCAAGTAAATTCAAGTCCAATTCAAGTCCCAAGTTATTGGTGTAAAAGTCCAAGTCAAGTCTAAGTCTCTGAATATTTTTTCAAGTCAAGTCAAAAGTCTTAATATTAATGACTCGAGTCTGACTCCAAGTCATGTGACTCGAGTCCCCACCTCTGCTTTTTGCATACACAAAAGTTAGTTTTGCTGTCCCACATAGATCTGGTCTAGATAGCCCTGCCAAGCCCTGCTGTCAGGAATAACGCATGACCCTCCTCCAGATCATTAGCCGCACACCTGCCTCTCGTTTCTTCCTGCCCCTCCTCGACTACTTAAAGGCGGAAGTAACGCTTCCTGATTGCGAAGTATTTCCATTTTCATGCCGCGTACCGAGTGTTCTATTGATTCCTTTGCCTGCCCGTGTTCTGACCTCTGTTTCACTCATAGACCTCTCTCTCAGCCCAACCCTTCTGTACCTTTCGGATTCCCCATTCCTTCCCGTTGTGACCCTGGACCGACCTGACTTCACACCCCTGTGCATAACTCTCGCTGCTTGCCGTTGGATATTGTATTTTCAATAAAAGGGATTTGACTCCGCAATTGGATCCTACTCTGCTTATTTCGTTACACCTGCATTTTACTTTATATATGCTACTTCTAAGTGACATGCATACACACTGCTAGTTTCCATAGCCATGCATAAACATTGAGAGTCTCCCAATGAATCCTTTTTTAACACTTAAAGATTGTAGTGTAATTATGAACTGCATTCTCTTGTTAGAAGCTTGTGTAAATGATATTTATAGGACAGCCATTTTCCACATCAGGAACATTGTCATCACATGATGCAGAAAAAATAGTCCATGAAATAATGACTTCCAGATTGGACTACAGTAACGCCTTACTACCTTGTTGTACTACTTAGTGCTTAAACAAGCTTCAGCTAGTTCAAAATTCAGCAGCCATTCTAAGACTATGAGCTGCCATATTGGCTTAGATCAAATTGTGCTTAATTAGAACCCTGAATAAGGGAATCTGCAAAGCTCTCACTTTATGGAATAAACTTCCTATCAATATTCAGACACAGTTTCAAAAATGAAGGCTAAGCCGAGATGGTTTGTTGGTTTGTTGACCTAGAGCGGTGAAGTGCGATGTTCCAGAGAGCTCTCATGCCTGCATTACCTTCTGCATCTAAACTTTTAGCTGTGCCTCCATAGCTAGATCTGCTAGAGTTCATGTTTGCCTTCTACTTGCCTAATAGTTGATTCTCTCATTCTGCAGAGTCACACCTCCTGATAGCATGCTCTTCACAAGCATTAACCTTGCTCAGCTCCAGTGGCTCCTCAGACCACCACCCTGATGCCTTTCTGCTGTGGCCCACCACCCTCCATACTGCCACCTACATCTCCATTGCCCTGGACAGACGTTCTCGTGCCAGAGGGGATTCGGACAAATCTACATTCATCAAACCCAGATTAGGATTAGGACTAGAAAATCAAAATAGAGACTCTTTGCTTATTATTGTCAACGGAGCTTATGTTTATTGGATAAACAGAGAAAGCATAAATTCACACGAATCATTGACTAAAATTCTACTAATGATCACCACAAAAATTAACAAAAATAATGAAACCAAACTGATTTCATGGTAGACCAAAGGCAAATAAAAGAAAGAAAAAGAACAAAAAGAAAGCAACCTGAGAGAATGAATTGGGCAGAGCAAGCTTATCAGATCAAACATTGACCAGTGAAGAGCATACATATTAATCAAACAAGATTCATTGTGAGAGAACATGACTAAAGGTGTAACAAGAGGACTTGGAAGAAACAGAGAGACTGTTATGGAACAACCTGAGTGAGAACTAATGACTTACTATAAGTAACATATTTATATAGCTCTTTTCCAAGGAAGACTACAAAGTGCACCAGAAGAAAGATAATTGAAAATAAAAAAAAAAAAAAAATTGATATATTGTAACTAAATAAACAATAAAATATACAATTTGTGATGGGCAGGGAGTGCGAACAAAAAGGAAGCGATCACGCCAAGTCTCAGGGAAAAAGGATGGTTTAATAGAAAGTGTGCAAACCAAAAACCCGTGCAATATCTCCAAATTAAGGATATAATAACCAGCGGTCAACTGGTACAAAGACAAGACATATATAGGCAAACAAACGTGACATCACAAAACAACAACAACAACAGCCGCTGTAGGCCAGTAGGGGGCCGCCTCACCGTGACACAATTACAAACACATGTACAAAAAAAAACAAAAAAAATTAACTCCATTATTCACACAATATCAATTAGATGGCTAGCTTTTTTCAATTTCAAATGCTAAGGATGGACCTTGCATTGCTTGATATGTTAGAATAAAAAAAATAATTTATTCCTAATGCAACCAGTAACCAATGTAGCAAGGCTAATACTGGTGTGATATGATCTGTTCTTTCAGTACTAGTAAGCATATGAGCTACCTCATTGTGGGACAACAGCAGCTGTATAATGACTACATGATTAAGACACGTAAATAAAGCATTACAATATTCCAGACACGGAGATATAAAAGCATGAATAATTCTCTCTTTATCCTGGAAAAAAATATTTTTTTGTTTGCAAGATGGCCTGGACAAATTATTTATACATTGTAAAAATCAATTCTGTTCCAAAAGTGATGCTGTCAGGGTAGGCTAATCCCAGAGCACAGGGGAGATGCCCACTCACAGACACTACACCAATCCCCCGCTCACAGTCACCTGCCTACTGACACACCTTATCATTACCTGTGCACCTTTTTTACATTTATTTCTACAGGTCCATTCAGTGCTGTGTATTCCGTCAGCCTGCCCTGAGAGAGCCAGCCTACCACACGCTCTGAACGCCTCATTTAATGACTCTCTATAGCCAAGTTTGTGACTTCTGCGCTTTGAGTTCCTTTTTGCGTCTAAGCATATTTTCATTCACTGGTGAGCTGTTTTTTGACTGCCTTTTGCTATAATGGACATTACAGACGAATCAGCTGGCATCTTGCCTCCTGCTGATTTCCAAACGTCACAGTTGCAACATTTTTAAGATGCTAGCTTATCCTTAAAGCAAGTGAACCAAGTTCTTTCATTACATCACTGGTCACCTTTTGAGGGCACACAATGAATAATTCTTTTAAATAAAGTTCTTCATCATCCACATAAAAATGATAAACATTAAAATGACAAATCAGAGGATACCAAAAGCAATGTAAAGGAAATAAAACAGGGCCAAGAACCGAACCTTGTGGAACCCCACAGGAAATTTCTGAAAAAGAGATTCTACCCACGTAGACACCATAAATTTTATAATAAACCAATCTATTCCTGATAACCCTACCCAATTCCGCAATCTATCAACTAAGAAATTATGATCAACAGTATCAAATACAGCGGTGATATCCAACAATATGAAAACATATAAGCATATAACCAGCATTGGCATTCATTAAAATATCATTAAATATTGTCACAAAGGGGCTGTCTCAGTACAATGCCTGCCTCTAACCCCATGTCTATGAGGTGTTTTGAAAACACTTTCTCTTGAGAGAAAAGGTAACTTAGAAATTGTTAAGCAAACAAACAAAATCACAATAAAATAAAAATAAGGTCACATGAAATTGGAGTCTGCTTTACCCACTTAGCAATATGCTGAGTCTTGAATTCTTCTCGCTGAAGATCTGGGGAGTGGGGGAGTATACCTGTAGGACATTCCAGTAAGGTTTACCAATCAGCTAAACCGTAAAATACTTAAATTATTGAATGGAAAATCATTCATTTCTTACCACTTTCTACCTCATGGTCTTAGAATGAACTTTGCAACAAAGTTTTCAAATTCTAGAAAGGATTAAATGATCAGGCAGTCCATTTAAGATAAACATGCAGAGCCGGAGTGGCTAATCGGGAGATTCGGGAGGATTCCCGATTGGACGGCTCATGTCAATCTCTAGTTTGATTGACATTGGGAGGCAAAAATAATTTGGGCCGGATTTGGGCATGAAACTACCGGGCTGAAAAAGGGGCCCACTCCAGCCCTGTAAACATGCACTACTGGTTTATTACCATTTGACATTATAGTAGGTTAAATTGCAAGCTTTTACTCTGTGGAATAACTGTGAGAAAGATAAACATCTGTGAAGCCATATCTGTGGGATGAGAAAGATTGGTTCTCTTGATAAATACTTCTGATGGAATTTATGGTAACAATTTCTTAGGTATAAAGAGACTGTTTGAGGATTAATGTTTTTCCAGTCTGTGGAATTCATGACACTTTGATCTTAGAATGAACAAAGTCAGGTCAGGTTATAAACCTTCATCTAGGCCATTTTATGGCTTTGTTTCTCATCCTGGTGCCAGAGGCATCCCATGAGCTTGGTGGTCAACAGCTGGACTCTCAATGAAGGTAGCACAGATGGAGACTGACATACAGTTACTTAGTTGTATTAAGGGCTCTAATGTGTGGGTTCAGTATTTACCAGGAAAACATGGGATTTTATGTAGTAAACCAGGAAAAGCCAAGAACCACAGGGTTGTTGGGAGTGTCTATACAGGAACTAAGGGTTCCTGTGCAGAACAGTCCTAAACGAGGGGCAATAGGGCTTGTGGCATGAGTGATAAGACCAGTACACATGGGTTTGTCATTAATAGCTTTGATTGTGATGAGTGAAGATAATGGGCTGAGGGGTAAATTCATGCAAGAAATCAGCTCATGGTCAACAAAATTCCCTGTGGCTTGAAATCAATTAGCACTGAAATGAGAAGGGAATGAGAGGTTAATTTGACAGGCACACAAAGGTTTCTGTTAACAACTTGGAAAAAAAACTGCTGAACACATCAGGCTTGAGTTAAGCCTTTCAACCAAGAAGGGGCATTACTTTTTGAAGGGCCCTAAGTTTCCACAGAAGAGACATAGGTGAAATGGGTGACATTGTCAACATATATGTCCTGAATCCATGGGTTCTTGACAGCCAAAGGAGGAGAGCTCCAAGGATGAACCATATTGAGTTTATGATGAGACTAGAGATTGGCACTCGAGTGAGTGACTCTAGTTAAAGTCTCACTTAAATTGCCTAGAAAAAGACTTCAGACTTGACTCAAAACTCGTCCCTAATAACTCTCGACTCAACTAAACTAATGATAAAAAACCCCTGAACAATAAGAGTCCATTATCCAAGCACTGTGTGCAAACATTATAGAAAAATACTTTCTTTGTGTCTTTATGTTGCCATTACTCCTTACTTCTGTTTCAGTGATTTGGGATGAAGCCCCTTTTCTCGTGATGTATCACGACATCCACTTATCATGAGCAGAAAATTGGAGAGAAGCGTCAAATGTAAACAAACAAGGGTGGTTTACTTCAGCTGGAGAACCGTACGTGCCTTTGGCTATAGGCAGTTTAAAATCCATGGACATAACTGAAGGATGAAATAAATAATGTGGGAACAACTAAAAGACACTAGAATGACCCCATCAAACTTCATAAAGCACCTGAAAACACACCCAGATAGGTTTGCTTAGTTTACAGTCATGGCCAAAAGTTTTGAGAATGATACAAATATAAATTTTTACAAAGTCTTCTGCTTCAGTTTTTATAATGGCAATTTGCATATACTCCAGAATGTTATAAAGAGTGATCAGCTTAACAGCAATTAATTGCAAAGTCAATATTTGCCTAGAAAATGACCTTTATCCCCGAAAACACATTTCAACTTCATTGCAGCCCTGCCTTAAAAGGACCAGCTAACATCGTTTCAGTGATTGCTCCATTAACACAGGTGTGGGTGTTGATGAGGACAGGGCTGGAGATCAATATGTCATGATTAAGTAAGAATGACACCACTGGACACTTTAAAAGGAGGCTGGTGCTTGGCATCATTGTTTCTCTTCTGTTAACCATGGTTATCTCTAAAGAAACACATGCAGTCATCATTGCACTGTACAAAAATGGCCTAACGGGAGAGTATTGCGGCTAGAAAGATTGCACCTCAGTCAACAACCTATTGCACCAAATGAAGGATATAATGACCAGTGATCAACTGGTACAAAGACGACATATACTGTATAGGCAAACAAACGACCCTCAGGTGAGACGGATCACGGGCTCTGCCCACCTGAGGGACGAACACAACACCACAAAAACACAACTGCCGCTGTAGATGGAGGCGACCAGTAGGGGGCCCGCCGTACCATGACAGTCCCCCCCACCAAGCCGCACTCCCCTCCACTGGGTGTGTGGCACACAGCGGCAGCACACAAAACATGAAGGGGCAGGAAGGCAGGGACAAGGCAAGGACACACCCCCTGCAGTCCAGGAGCTGAAACACAAAACATACAACAAATTAGCTCACCTCCCTGGGCGGGACCCTGGACCGACTGGGCCGTCAACAAGACAAAACCACGCCCCGGTCGGTCACAGGGCCCTCACACCCTAACCGGCACTCAAACACTTAGCCCCACATAGTGTGAGGACGAGGAGCTACGGCTCCTTATTCGTCCGAGGTGTATGTGTGTGCAGGCTACCTCCCCGAGGCATGGCTACGTCACTTCCCAGACATACCTCCTCCCGGAGCTGACCCCTGCCTTCTGCTAGGGGTCACCCCAGCCTCCTGGGGGATCAACCCCAGCTGGGGCCTCCCATCATGAGGCGGACTCCACCACCCAACCCAGGAGCTCCAGAGACCGAGGCCCAGAGCACCCCCGTCGCGGGCTGGGGAACAGCCCCAAGGGCCTCCTGGTCACCCCGGGCAGGAGGGAGGGCCTTGTTCCTTGGCAGGAGCTCTTCAGTCCGGAGCCCCATGGTCCCCAAACATCCGAGGGCCCCAGCCCTATAGGGAGGGGCTCTTTAAGACCAGGCTCCGGTCACCCCACAACATAAGGGGGCTCCTGCCAGGTGGAGACCCCCACAAGGTCCAGGAACATCACGATCCACCGCCAGGGAGAAGCACCTGCACATAAAACACACACACACACACACAAAACACACACACGCACTAGCCTGATCCCCCCTACCATGGGGGAGGGGTC
The DNA here is from genome assembly GCF_052324685.1 of Brachyhypopomus gauderio. Classification (NCBI taxonomy): domain Eukaryota; kingdom Metazoa; phylum Chordata; class Actinopteri; order Gymnotiformes; family Hypopomidae; genus Brachyhypopomus; species Brachyhypopomus gauderio. The sequence continues at coordinate 17,714,364 of NC_135212.1, forward strand.
TCCTTTTTGGCTCAGGAGAACCCCCCATGTTCGTGGTCAGGGCCTCCCTCGGGAGATACGCCCTCCATGCCACACTCCGTGGCACGGGACCACAGCCGGTCCTCCCCCAACACACATTTAATGGGAGGAGCATGCATGGCATTACATTGAACAAAGCACAAGCACGCTAGGACAAAACAAACACGCAAAGACTAGACAAACAAAAATTGTGTGCAAACAGCAAACTGACAAGACCCACATATGCGCGCTCTACACATAAACAATAGTGACGCGCTGCTCAAGTTCGCAGTCGCTCCCCACATAAAACACTAGACAACTGGGGAGCGAGGCGACAGTGATGAGCAGCGACCGCGTCACACACAAAACATTCAACAATACACATAAACGAGCTAGCACACTGATCCACACGTCCGTTCACACCAATACTACAACAATAACTGGCAACCACACAACAAAAAGAGTTTTTCCAGGGAAGACGCCCTGGTCCTTGCCGCGCCACACACAACACATAAGCACGGTGGAACTCTTCACACAAACACCACACAGACAATCACTTACCACGAGACATGACCACGAACGAAGAAGAAAGTAAAGGAGACTGGCTGGTCATTCTGTGACGGGCAGGGTGAGCGAAATAAAAAGGAAGCAATCATGCCAAGTCTCAGGGAAAATGGATGGTTTAATATAAAAGTGCGCAAACCAAAAACCTGTGACTTGATCCAAATGAAGGATATAATGACCAGCGGTCAACTGGTATAAAGACAAGACATAATATGTAGGCAAACAAACAACCCTCAGGTGAGACGGATTGCGGGCTCCGCCCACCTGAGAGACAAACACAACACCACAACAACACAATTGCAGCTGTAGACGGAGGCGACCAGTGGGGGGCCCGCCATACCGTGACACTCCCAACCATCCAAGAGCAGTTTGGTGATCAACAATGCCTTTTCCAGCATGATGGAGCACCTTGCCATAAAGCAAAGGTGATAACTAAATGGCTCAGGAAACAAAACACAGAGCTTTTGGGTCCATTGCCTGGAAACTCCCCAGATCTTAATCCCATTGAGAACTTGTGGTCAATCATCAAGAGACGGGTAGACAAACAAACAGAGGTGTCAATTCCAGGTTCAGAAAGTAAAAGTCCTCACCAGGATTTTTTCAGGCTTCCTGGATTGTGTTGATTCCACTAATTTTACCTGGATTGCACTAATTAGAAAATCTAGCAAGCTTGAGCAAAATCCTGGTGAGGACATTTACTTTCTGAACCTGGAATTGACACCTCTGCAAACAAAAACCTACACATTCTAACAAAATGCAAGCATTGATTGTGCAAGAATGGACTGCTATCAGTCAGGATTTGATCCAGAAGTTGATTGAGAGCATGCCACGGAGAATTGCAGAGGCCCTGAAGAAGAGTCAACACTGCAAATATTGACTTTTTGCATTAACATTCTAACTGTCAGTAAAAGCTTTTGTTACTCATAATATGATTACAATTATATTTCTGTATGTGATAAAAACATCTGACAAACACACATAAAAACCAGAAGGCAGCAGATAATGTGAAAATATAATATTTGTGTCATTCTCAAAATTTTTGGCCATGACTGTACACTAGCCACCTAACTGTCAATACAGCTAACATATAAAATTTTTATTTTCCATATCCTGTCCCTAAGCTAATTCTGATATTGACTTGAGACATGCCTTGGACTCTAGCCAAATGACTTGTGACTTGACTTATCTGCATTTTTCCATTTATGTGATATTAAGCTGAGATATTTACTTTCGTTATCAGATCCAGAGAAACCGTTCCATGCTTTTGTCTCGTCAAGATTGGACTACTGTAAGGGTCTTCTAATTGGATGCTCTAAACAGTACATAAAGAAACTCCAAATTGTACAGAATGTACAGAGTCCTAACTAGGGCTAGAAAATTAAATCATATTAGTCCTACTCTCTCAGCTTTGCACTGGCAAAGTATTGTGTTGATTTTTTTATTCTTCTTTTGAACCATAAGACATTAAATGGTGTTGCCCCACAAAATCTGAGTGAATTCTGAATGTATACTATAACCCATCTCGCCTGCTGCGCTCCAAAAATGCAGGTTTCTCTTAGTTCTGAAAATTAACATCTAAATCTAGACTCACCTATTTAATCAAGTGTAGCTATATATTATTTATTATTATGATATTATGATTTATTACTATGATTTATTATTTTCGAGAAGGGAGGGACTAGCTGTCATGACTATACATATTCAGTTAAGGCTTTTCCCTCCAGTTGAAAACAAAATAAATGCAACAACTAAGACACAGAAGCATGGCAAAGAGAGAACAAGTTAAATTACATATCAACAGACATAGAAAAGTGTATACCTTCCCTGCAGGTGTACCATTTAGTAATAAAGAATAATTGATTTTCAGGATATATTATATAAGGCATTTCAATAGTTTTCAGTCTTCCAAAGACTGAAATATAGGTCTGTTATATATTGACTATAGGTCTGTTTGCAAAATCCAAAGGTGATGCTTTATGGTTAGGAATGCATCAGGGGCCATAAATGGGTCCATCTGCTTTGGTGGAAGCCATAATTCCTCAGACCAGGTCCTGGTGAATCTGATAAGAAGGTTTTCCTCAGTCCTGGGGTCTTGAACTTTGGGTCCCCAGCAGAGGGGCTGAAAGAAACTTTTTCTTAGCAATTTTCACTTCATGCTGCAAGAACCTTAAAGAACCAGAGACAGTTAGTTTCATACTTTGTGAGGCAACACACTTCCTGGGATTATAACAGTAGGCCCTCAGAGCAAGAAGTTGGAAAATCTTCTGCCACAGATTTGTTCTTCAGGTCTTCCCTGCCTCTTGTCACGTCATATGTGATTATGACAGTAGTCCCTCAGAGCAAAAAACTGGATAATCTCCTGCTTCTTCATGCTACACAAGCCTTCCGTTAGTATACTATAACTGAAGGTGTGGAGGGAGGGAGGGAGGGGGGCAGTAATTGAGTCTTCGTAGGTACCATGCTAAACCAGCAGGTGGCAGTACCACTGGCAACACATTGAACAACCTTGCTTGGACAGAAGAAAGCCTGGCTGTGTTCGAAATTGTCTACTAAATACTACTGGCGTACTGATCGAGCCCCAAATCAGTATGCCGTATGCAGTATGTGACCAAAATGAAATTTTCCAGTACGCGAAACATACCCGGATGACCTACTACTTCCGCAAAATATTCCAGTACGCAAACAGAGCTATCTTCGTGGTGTACTGCATCCCATCATGCAACGCTACGATCACGTGACCCCATAGTAGCCTATGCTTTGCTTTTGTCGCATACTGGAAACTGTACTGCATACTACTACGAGGACCAGTATGCAGTATCCAGTATATACTGAGTCCAGTATGCAGTATCCAGTATGTAGTAGTCTATTTCGAACACAGCCGGTGTGTCTATAGTAAGTGGTATCCAGGTGTTTTAATACCCTGATCAGCCATCCATCTCTCTCTCTGGTTTGACCTGCATCTGTTAGACCTATTTAAGAGAGGCCAGCTATATTTTTGTCTCTCTCCAGTTTTCTTTATTAAGAGCATGCAAACTCTGGTATGACTAACAGCAAACAGCTGAAAGTCGTATTTCTTAATTAACGAGCCCAAGTTATGGTGCACTCTAACTATCACGGATCAACGTTACCGTGGCAACAGATTCACAGAACTACCTCCATCAAGCTTGCTAACGCGGCCACACGGACTGAAACAAAGGCGATCAATTCCATGTTAAACCGTCAAGGAGACTCTCATTCCTGGAGTTCATAACCAGAAGTACGATTCTCAGCACACCTGGACGACATCACTTTTTCTCAACGAGGACCTGGTGGTGGAAATTCCCTCCTAATTCCAGGAGAATTCAGGGAGGACGATGAAAACACCCAAAAATACTCAACATGTGAGAGTTTAACCGCTGGGCATAGTTTATAAAAGGGCATAGTTACTTGAACTGTAGACTGTTTTCTGTTAATACATTCTGAATGTTTGTGTTCAAATTTATCTACATAATCTTCATTAAGATTTGTACATACAAAGTTCTCCACCTTGCATGCGATTTCTCCATGTCTTTATCCCCTGTTAATAACTGACATAGTCTTCCCTAGGCTCAGATACACCACATTAACTTTTAGTTATTAAGCCAGCGCCTTTGTTCTGACCACATTAGAATAAACCAGCTGAGCTCATTAACATACAGCCACGCTGCTCTGTTTGAAGTCGGTGCCATTTTAGTTGCTTTGGTCTCCATAGGAGAACTAAGACTACAACTCCGCCTCCTCAAACATGCACGCCCGCCCCTTCTACACATTCACACACACACTAGATGCCGAGTCTTCACTGTAAATATACTGATCCTTGTTGATCCTGGTTGTGTTTTAGAATAGTTGGTTGTAAATAAATGTATCATTTATTTTCACTAAATTGTCTGCGTTGATATCATTCAAAAGTGGTTGTTGGCAAAACCCCCAAAGAATTCACAGTTAAATCCTTCAGATACCAAACCATTAATTACCTTTAGTTGATTACTAAATGTTGTGGTTCTGCTATAATTAGAATATGAGACTGATTCAAAATTAATGAGACAGATTAACAAATTATATCTACTTTAAAGGATTAGTAGGTGAAACCCCTACAACAGAGGTCACCAACAGGCGGACCGAACGCAGTCCTGTCCGGACTCAATCTCATTCCTGATTAACTGGATACGGACCCAAATGCCATCCCATCCGGTCCCAGAATAAATTGTTAAAAATATTTCCTAATTTTGACGGGAGAATTAATTTTAAACCGGAGCAATTATTTCTGCGCTATTGAAAAAAACACTCCGTCACGAGTGTTACGTCGCCGCCACCCCCGCTCAACAACTTACGTTCGCCACCGCAACCCCCCACCCCCCCCCCCCCCACCCCCGCTCAACAACTTACGTTCGTCACCCCCCCCCCCCCCCCTCCCGTCCCCCGGACCGCAAGTCAGAGCTATCTGACAAATTTGGCCCACGGAACAATATAGTTGATTACCCCTGCCCTACACTTTACATACATATATGTATTTTGTATCCTGGTCACATGCTTCTACAAAGACAATTCCATAAAAGCACCAAGATGGTGGTCTGGGTTGCCGATGGATGTGCCGTTGCCATGGGTGGACGTGCCAATGCCGACTCGTACCTGAGGATCAAAGTCCACAACTGTGACTACTCGGCCTAGAAATCTAGCATGGATAAGCAAGAACACCACAACTCACTTATGGGAATTAGACTGATCGAGGTAGACAGCTGAACTAATACCTCATCCTAATACCTCACTGACAGCTTTAGCGAAATGTTGTAGTTAAAGGTTATGGGATCCCAAGTGGATTTCTTGGGCAGACACAGCTGCAGAAGCTGCTTAAAAACTACTGGATCTGATGCAAGTGAAATCATCTGTGAGGCAGACTCAGAAGGATCCATTATAGAAGTTTAAAAATAAAACAGAGTGGAAGCATAATAATATTCAGGAAAAGGCAAAGTCAAAGGCACAGGCAAAAAGGGTCAGAAATACAAAGTAATTGGAGACAGCAATAGTACCAAAATACAGCAAGCAAGAATCAGAAATCAGAGACAGACAGAAACAAAAAACAAGTAATGAACAGTATGCATAAAAATGATTCAAACACACACACACACTGAAAGGACTACATGCTAAAAGGATGTTTATAGGCAGAGATAATGAATGCAGATAAGTCTGAATATGTAGTTCTGGGAACAGGCGGTATTCAGGGCAAAGGGACCTCTGGCAGTGAGGTCTGGTAATGCGTCCAGGTTGATGAGCGGTGGCAGACCCAACATTAGTCAGTGGTAAATTCAGCATAAAGACAGTCTCACTTGTGTGGAGGACTTGGCAAGACAGTTGCAGTGTCATGTCATATCACTGTCTAGAATAATCTTCAGGACACCAGGGAGGCCAATATGGATCTGCTGAGTTAGAAGATGTTTGGTAGTGCAGCACATAAATTCTATATGGAACTGGCAGCACAGAGGACACATTAATGCCGCATTTATGGTTTAGGGAGCGGTTGATTGCTCAACTGCTCCGCTGATTGGAGGTAAGTTGGTGGTTTAAAAGCAAGCTTGGGAGTGGGGTGGGTCTGGGAGGCCATCCAGAGGTAACAAAGGCTTAAAACACAGTGAATCAAAGATAAATGGAAGTGCCTCCCTGATGATCCCTGAGAATAACTTATGAGGTAGTCGGCTAAAGGTGTAGATTAAGAGTTCAGTGTGTGTCATGTTTAGCTCCACCCCCACCTGTCAGTCTTGTCATCATGTTCTGTTTAGCCTCTCCTCTGTCTGTGTGTCATTTTCTTGTTTGGGTATTCCATGTGCTTTTGTTTTCATTCTGGTTTTAACCCTTCGTATACCCACCTCTCATTGTTGTTCCCAGCTGAGTCTTTTTCAGTTCATTTCACTCTGCAATTAAATCCTATGTTTTGTCTTCCTGATTGCCGATCATTGCATGTAGCCCAGTGTTCTCCAGTCTCTGTGATTCTTGATATCGTGTTTTTATAGTTTATAAATGTTTACTTATTGCATATTGCTTATTGCATATATCTGAATGACCGGAGGTTTTGTCACAGCGGCGGGGGAGGCCAGTGGTCCCATTTTGCCTCATTTCGCTTCTGGAAAGAAGATCCATGTTTTGTAAAATTCAAAGAAGGTGTAAAAACAAAACCTAAGGGAAGTTGTTCATGCTTCAAGGTAATTAAAACATACTGCACCCCTTGGTATGTGGAGCGAGCTCTTACAGGTTTCACGGTGCTTGTAAGGAGATGATTTGTACTTGAAATCCAACAAGACATACATTTAAGCACCCATTTTAGAAACTCTCTGCGTCGTTCTTCGAAGCCAAGGGCTGCTACACTAAGTCCTGTCTGTCTTGTTAATAATACGTCTTTTTACTTACTCTGGTCTCGGTCTAGTTCCAGTATTTATCATGTATTTTGTTCATCCACTAGTTGAGTTATGTTTCTCAATATTGGTTACTGTTCTGTGTCCGACTGCCCTCCTGATATGATCCTGGACTGTTACAACTCCTTTATGGATTTTTAACTTGCTCTTCTCTGCACTTGCGTCTGCCTCCTCCGAGTCATTTGTTTCAGTGTGAGGCCCAAAATGAAACTTGATTGTTTAGCACAGAATGTCTTATATCTGTATTGAGTATATTAGATGCGTGGGGAAGCAGAAAATGCCCACGTTGTCAGGGCTGGCTCGGATGCCGCTCCTCCAACAGCCACTGGGGGCTTCCGAATCAGTCCTAGACCCAATAAGTGCAATCAGCAGTGATCTGTCTCAGCTGTTGTCATAGCTTCTTAAGGAAGCTTGTCGAGACGCATTACTGCTGAATCGTTTTGGTCATGCTAGTGCGTTTTCAGCCTCTCTCTGCTTTCTCTGTGGTTGTGCTACATATCAAGGTGTCTCGCCACCTTTCTCTCTCTTGTAAACCCTTTACTTATTTGAGTCTCTTTCTCCTGCTTTCTGACCCATCTCAAGTTTTCCTCCACCTGTATTACTTCCTATGCGTTTTACCTTTATTTTGGAAAGGGTTTTGTTTTGCTGCGACGTTTTTGCCTGCTGCCAGTTACTTCGCCTGGCGTCCTTGGTTTCATTTTCTGCGTTCTTTTGGTTACCTTTGTTATTTTATTTCTTTCTCCCATCTCTTTACGGTTGAGTGCTGTTTTTACGCGCATTGAGTTTTCTGCATTGTTTTTTGTTCCCTCTTTACTCCATGCTCTCACGAATCTGTTTTATTTACTTTTACGCATTGAGTCTTCCGTGTTGTAATCGTTTTGGTTATCCTGTGCTGTTAAACATCTTTCCTCCTCCTTCTTACTGTTGGCTCTGCCAAACGTATTGTCATCGTGAACCGGCACTTGGGTCCACCCTTCTCTCTGTTTCTATTCGCGGTGTGTACATCCCCGTACTCATGTGCATTATACATGTGGCTGGAGTATGTTGATGCAATTTATGTCACTCCCCTTAACATGCCAACCATCAGAAATCATGTGATATATTGAATGTGGGCTTTATTTAATGAAGGGTGCTTTCATTATACTGTAAAGTATAGGTGAGGTAGTGGATTCTTGCAAGAACAGTGTGAAATTAGTGGACTGGGTCCTATTTACAACCCTAATGGCACAGGATATTTGACATCTCATTCTGTGTACAGTTAGATACTTAATAGGCCAAAAATAAATGATTTGATCTATGAGAGTAATCTGTAATAACCAAATGGTGTTTCCCAAATATGACTTCAGAGTCTTTTGGTTTGGTTAAGTCATTAGTACCCCTTACATTCCACAAAGACGTAATCAAAGCATTACCCCAACTGGAACACCATAAAAAGAAAACAAATATTCAATAATTACCATGCTAAAGAGTATGGCAAATGTAGAAACGTAATCTTAGTCTTAAACATTTAGTAACTTGGTAAGTCAATAGACAAGGTAGTGGAACAACCAATGAAAAATGACCATTTTATAAAGAAATCTGTCATTTCAGGTTGAGGGTCAAAGAGGAGGCAGTCTACAAGTTACTCACAGTCTACAAATCCAGTTTTCTTTCCATTGATAACAGCAAATGGAATGCTGAACTTCACCCTCTTACCTTGACTCTGGGTTTCTTAGCAGTGAACCATAGCTTCTGTCTAGCTGCAATGTCAGCCAAATAGAGAATTTCTGTAAGGCAGAAGTTGTTGTCATGGAGAAATGTTGATCCTTTAGCTTCCATCCAGATGTTGTCCTGGTAACATTATATGGCAATAAGGTATGACAGGTCAGCCAGAACAGTCATTGGGCTCACTTGTTGCACAATAACTCCAAGTACCCGTCGCTGCAGAAGCAAAAGTCCAGGGGGTGGAGCTGGATCTAGATCCAACTCCTCCCACCGTCCATAGTTTATTTTGGTCGGTCCAGGGGGTGGGCGGAGCTGCATCTAATCCAACTCCTCCTATGTGTCGCTTACGTTTTCCGAGCAGGAAATATAAATCCAATAAATTCACCCTTAAGACTTTTACCGTTTAAAGAACAAAATGTTCTTTAAATGTTATTTAAATAACACAATACACTTTTTACACAATTTTTTAAAGTTTACAAGAAAACGTAAAAGTGGACAGGAATAATGATCTGTGATTGCCAACATAAAGTACAGTACATTATATTTCTTAAATATGTACGATTTATTTTTTTTACCTTTAATAAAAATTACTTTTTTCGTTAGGACGGTACACTTCAGGTGTGCAGAATGGACAGTGGTATTTACTGCAACATGTAGTGCACTGCACAACTGAAAGCATCTGTCCTTTTTTCAAAACCGTGATATGCATCTATAGATGGATGGAAAAATATAAATAGCAGTATATTAGTTGTTGTGAAGTTTTTCAGTGAACTGGTTAATGAGGATCTTGGCCGTTACATGCACGCACTACTGAATAACAATCCCCCTCGAAGTGTCCATGCGGTACCGAACAGCACAACCATTACAAATTATGAGTAACTACAGCAAACACTAATTAATTTAACAGTTTATGTCCAATATGAAGAACACAACATACATAAGTATTTAATACATGTGTATTCTGTTTAGCTAACTGCTCGTCTTCTAACATCAGTTTTTACCGTCACTTAGACACCTAGATTAAATAAACTTAACACTGGTTGTTCGTGCAAACAGAAACAGTCAGATTTAGTATAATCACCAAAGGAGACTATTTACTAGCATTAGCAAGATGAAAATTGGTTTATTATTAACTTACTTTCACATTCATGATTGTTCACAAACAGTGGTGGACAGTAACTAAGTAAATGTAATTCGTTACTGTACTTAAGTAACATTTCCATGTATCTGTACTTTACTCAAGTACTTTTATTTGGTAAGACTTTATACTTTTACTTCACTACATTCCAAAGTGAAAATTTGTACTTTTCACTTCGTTACATTTACAGAAACATCTCGTTCCTTTTTCATTTTTAAATCAACGTTTAATAAAATACCGAAAGATAAAAGTGTACCATGTCACAGACTATAACCAATCAGCGCTCAGTAAGAGATTAAGATTTGTACGCTAAATGGCTGAGTATCTGACATGGCTGCAACAGATGTCTTCCCCCAACACCCCGGCCTTATTTAGCCGAAGTGTTTGTATTCCTCGAAAAGAAGAATTATTCGTATTCCTCCTCTGCATTCCGAAGAACACATTGCTGTCATCATTTAGGAACTCGCTGTCAAACTTGAATAAACACATCGAAGTAAGTTCACCATTAGATTAGTAGGTTTATATACCCCTGTTAATTATATCACATTGAAGTACACTACATTTAACAGATGCTTTTATCCAAAGCAGTGTGCTAGTACCCGAATTGCAATCTGTGGAGATGCTAAGCGCCAGTTTAACACAGGAGACTCCCACATCAAACGTTAAAGCCGGGGACACATACACGCGAATTTGGCCAAGCGAAGCGAACTTCGCAATTTATTCCTATGAGGGAGGCGAAGGCAAGTAAATATGAGCGAAGCAAAATTATTAAAATTATTATTAAAATTATTATCAGGGTTGGGGGGCGGGGCGGCGGCATGTTTGTAAAATGTTGGGGGGTGGCGGCGAGTGTAAATTATGTCGCGATCGATCGCCAGTGGTTGGTGCCACAGCGAACTAGTAACTCATTGAATCAAATGTAGATCAGAGGTAAATAAACTAGATTTTTTTTCAGTGTGAGAAATCGGATGTATGTGAAGTGTAGTGCGAGTGAAAATGGTCTCTGGTAAAGACAGTCAATGCGTGTGTCTCACGCTAGGACTGAAGTGGCCGGTTCGAAATTATTGTTCTGTTTGGTGGTGAATTATGTTTTAATATTAAACGGTTTGTCCACTTGTCTACCTTTCTAGTGTGAATTATTAATATGGATAAAGTTTGGAGATGAATGTTGTGAGGATAATATAGGCTAGTTTTGCGTATTTTGTGTTTGCTAGGCAAATGTAAGGCACTGTTTCCTGTTCACCTTTTGATCGAGTAGGCCTAGGGGTTTTGATGTGACGCTAAGAAAAAAAAGGTTTTTACTTTTACTTTTAATACTTAAGTATTTTTGAAGGCAGATACTTTTGTACTTCTACTCAAGTAAAAAATTGAGGTGAATACTTTTACTTGAGTAATATTCATGCAAGGTAACTGTACTTTTACTCAAGTACATAATTGGTGTACTACATCCACCACTGTTCACAAATGAACAGCAAGTGAGTAAATAAGAATAGCAATTTAGGATGGCAACAGTGTTTTGGAATGGCTGATTTGATACAATTCCTTCTGTGTAGTGCAATTAAACTACGTCCAATGAAAACACGACGGTGGGAGGAGTTGGATCTAGATCCAGCTCCACCTCCTGGACTTTTGCTTCTGCAGCGAGGGGTACCTCCAATATCCTCTGCTTACATCATCTTGCTTCACATCTGGCCTTTGTAGGGATGCCAAAGATTCAATCTTTGATATTCTTGCCTTCATCGTTTTTGTCACCATGTAGATTTAAGCACTGCCTCTTGCAGTTATTCAGCTTGTTCCTAATTTCTAGCTATTTTTATACATATAAAAAGCTAGCACATGCATGTTTTTTTTATAGGAAAATTATATGTCGTAGTCAAGGAGCTACAGCATGGCTTCAACTGATCCTCTGGTCTTCTAAATTCTGATAAGACTTGGGTGTCGCTTCTTGGACCAAAAGCTGCTACAAGCAATTGGTCTGATATTGCTCTTATCCTAGATGGCTTTTCAGTAACACCTAAATCTACCGCAAAAAGCTTAGGTGTCACTATTGATTCGGGTCTTTCATTTGAAACACATATGCAATGTCACTAAGGCTGCCTTTTTCTATTTACATAATATCGCCAAGCTGAGACATTCATACTTTTCGTTAGGTGATGCAGAGAAGCTGGTCCATGCTTTGGTCTCAAGACTGGACTACTGCAATGGTCTTCTAATTGGATACTCTAAACTAGACATGGGCAAACTACGACCAATGGGCCATACAGCCCGCTTTTTATAATTAAAAATTAACGTAAAAAACTCCTTCATTTCCTCTTTCCACCCTTTACCCCAATTTCCCCACTAGCAAGCAGTCAACAGAAGGAGGAGCGGCTATGTAACGCTGGGGTGGTTACGTGGTCAGGGGGCGGACGCACTGGCGCTGGAGAGCTAGACTCAAAGCTATTTGAAGTAGCCATACTGGCTAACCGTGTAGCATTTGCACGTACCACTTTACTTTTACGTGGCATTCTAAACACTAAAACACACACAACGACTATAGACTAATCAAACCAGAACACGACACATACTAAACTCAAAACAACTTGATTTATATAAAGGCACATAAGAATGATGAACATACACAAGGAACCCAAAACATACAACACAAGGCAATACAAAGACACCCAAATCAAACAAAACATAACCAGAACAAACAGACGAAGACCATAATACATACAATACACTCCAAACTAGGAAACACTGAACACATAGGTTACTAAACTAAACACAAACTCTCAGGACAACACACAGCTAGAATACAATAAGGAAATGTGACTCAACCAAAACTAACCATATACAACACCAGGTAAACTGAACACAACCAAGGGAACATGACAAACTAGAAACAAACCTTACAGACAACTAACCTAGAGAAAGATAACCAAACTGTAGAACAAGAACAACCTAGCTTTCAACATGAACAGCCGCAAAGACTTTCAACATCAACATTGACCCACACTGAAGACCTGGAAAACAAAGAATATATACACACCCAAACGAACACAAACAAGCGACAGCTGAAACCAATGACAAAACGAGAGGCGGAACAAAACAGAAGACCAGGGGAGGAGGAGCTGGGCTAGACAGACAGGGAGGGGGCGGAGCCAGGCGTGACAGGCTACTGCTCAGAGGTTGGCAGTTTCTCTACTGTGTTATGAAAAAAATGCATATGGAAAGTTTGGAGGAGCGTCTTTTAATTAAGCGCAATGTGCACATTTATGCACAGCAGGGGTGCAGTAGCTTAAATAACATCGCTCTCAATTTAAAGAGCCCTTTTTAGTTTCTGCTGCAGGCAGGATATCTAATGCAGTCTGTCTCTCAGGACAATATGTCCATGATTTAAAACAATTAGAAATTATTAGGCTTGAGTATTTCGTTAGGTAATATGTTTTGAATGTTTTTGAATGAAGTGTTGATTTCACTTTGCACATTCAATTGAAATGGATAAAAGTAATACATTAAATTTAATATTATGTATTAGTCCAAATGCTCCTGACCCGGCCCCTCTGTCAAATTTTACAAACCATTGTGGCCCTCAAGTCAAAAAGTTTGCCCACCCCTGCTCTAAACAGTCCCTAAAGAAAGTCCAACTTGTACAGAATGCTGCAGCTAGAGTCCTAACTAGGGCTAGAAAATTCGATCATATTAGTCCTACTCTCTCTGTGTTACACTGGCTTCCGGTTAAATATAAAATATATATTTTTAATTCTTCTGTTGACCTATAACGGTCTTGCTCCCCAATATCTGAGTGAACTCATTGCATACTACAACCCATGTTTGTATGCAAGACAAATTTCAGATCTGATCTGATAATAAAGTATTATCATCATCATCATCATCATCTCACCTTCTGTGCTCCCAAATGCAGGATTTCTCTTGGTTCCAAAAATTTGTAAGACTACAGCCAGAGGCAGAGCTTTCTCGTTTAAATCCCCTCAGGTATGGAATAGCCTTCCAGATCCAATCCGAGATTCTGACAGTTACAATCTTTAAATTTAGACTTAAGACTCACCTATTTAATCAAGCTTTCAGTTAATATTCAGTTAATATCAGTTAATATAATAAAATAATATTTCAGTGTGGAGCTCGGGGTCATTGTCATTGTCATAGTCATTGAGTCTTCTGGTAATCTGAGATGTTGATGTGGTCATCCAGCCATGGCATGTGATCATAGTTGTGACAATGACTTGGGTGTAAAGCAATGTCTCAGTGAGCCCTCATGACTGTGGTCACCTCTGAACCCCTCCCTTTAGTTATGCTGCTATAGATTAGCCTGCTGGAGCCACATATGCAAATCACTGGCACGTGAGCTATGTATGTCTGTTTCATGTGATTGTTGTCTAAATTGATATTTTATATCTTGTTGCATGCTTCAAGCAATTCTATACACTCCATACAAGCACCTAGGAGATTGTCTGGGTTGCCAGTGGATGTACTGATGCCATGGTTGGATGTGCCATTGCCACAAGAGGACGCGCTGATGCTAACTCCTACCTGAGGCTCACCATCTGCATTGAAGGGACTGTGACTACTCGGCCTGGAATTAGAACTATAACTATAGAACTATATTTGAACCATAAATACAGTGTTCCCTTTTGAGTCTTGGTCCTCCCGAGGTTTCTTCCTAATCCCCTGCATCATAGGGAGTTTTTACTTGCCACTGTCGCCTTTGGCTTGCTCATTAGGGATCTGGACCCATACGATTGTAAAGCTGCTTTGTGACAACATGTGTTGTATAAAGCACTATATAAATAAATTTGAGTTTACTCATTTGACTTTAAAGGATGGTACGGCATTTCGGAGAGAGCCAGTGAGGACAACAGATGCACAAGGGAAGAAAACACAGAAGCAAAAAACAACACGGAGACTTGAGTGACACGAGGGGCAGATCCAGATGTGACACAGGTGATGCTCATCAAATGTCTTTGATTAACTGATCATCAGCGAATGTGACCACCTCTGTTTTATGGTTTAGAGCATTTTGTTATGAGTTGTTGCAATGTCAAGGAGGGAAGATGGCACCAGTGATTTTAGGCATGCAATTGTTGCTGTCCCTCAATCTGGAAAGGGTTATAAGGCTATTTCCAAGCAGAAATCTATCATTCTACAGTAAGAGAGAATATTCACAAGGATAACAAAAAAATATTCACAAGTGGCAACAAGTGGATCAGACTTGGGGTCAGACATGTGCAGTGCTCAGAGAAAGTACCAAAAACCTAAGAGATACATGTCAGACTCAGCATGGTAAATCCCCAGGTTAATGGTGGTAAAACTAGAGAAAGACTGAACTGCAGCATGGCAAAAGTTAGCCAAGTTTCATCTGAACAAATTACTTTACTTCTGGAATGATATCTATAGGACCAAAGTGGAGATGTTTGGCCATAATTCATAGCACGATTTGGTGAAAACCAAAAACACTGTATCAGCCTCATATACCTCATATCAACTGTCAAATGGTGGAGGGGTGATGATCCAGCATTGTTCATCAGTCACAAGACCCAGGCTCCTTGCAGTAAATGTAAAATGTGAGGCCATGTAACAGCTAAAGGCTGTCTGAAATTGGGTCATATAATGATCCCAAGTACATCTGCAAGTCTAAAGTAAAATGGTAAAAAAAAAAAATCAGTGTGTTGCCATGGTCCAGTCAAAGTCCAGTCCTCAAACCAGTTTAAATGTGGGATGGGGGGGGGTACCTTAAGAGAGCCAGTGGTGGAGTCAAAGGTGGAGCAGTTGCATGGCAATTGTCACCCCCAACAAAGCCCTTGCCACCCCTAGTGCCACCCCACTGGAAATGGTAATTTTATGAGAAAATATGTGTTTCCTTTCGTTCTTCATTTGTATATGGACCCCTCTGATAAAACCTTGGTCACCCTTTGGCCACCCCTTGAAAAAAAGTCTAGCTCCGCCACTGAAGAGAGCTGTGCCCTCAAATGTCAATGAACTGAAGCAACATAAGAGTAAATAAGAGTGAGTAAAAACCTCCAGAATTATGTGAAAGTGTGCTAATCGTTCCAAGAACAATTACTTCAAGGTATTGCTCCATTTTGGCTTAGTTTTTGTTAAAGAATGATATGGTAGAATTTGTTTTCATTCATCTGAATTAATATTTACCTAATGTAGGCCTATTGGTCTCCCAAGGACAAGATTTGTCATGATGCGTAAAACTAGAATTCAAAGAGGGTGTAACATGACATGAGTTGTTAGTTCCTTACTCTTGGGCTGGGGGTAAGCTAAAATGAAAAGGCAACTGTGAGTTTGCAGTTTGTTTCCAAGCTTTGTAGTAGTCTGCTATTAAAAATAATACTCTTTGTGTCTAAAGCTGGGCGTACACTGTGCGATTTTTGGCCCATTTTCAGCCGATTTTTCACTCGTGCGACTATTTTTCGATCGGGCCGAGATTCGGCTCAATCGCGTGTCGTGCATCGTATAGTTTACACAGGTAAACGAGGAGCGATTCACACCTCACGACCAACTCCCGATCAGAAATCGCAGCGTCGCAAGAATATCAAACATGTTTGAAATTCAAATCGCTCCTCGTGAGATCGCATGAGAGCGTCGGGTCGTATAGTGTGAGTATATGAATCGTGAGCTGTGAAGTTTTAAACCCTGCGATTTAGTCGTACAGTTTGAGCTGGAGCTGAGTACACGATTTAAAATATCGTACAGTGTACGCCCAGCTTTAGGAGATGTCCAAGGAAAAAACCCTAAACACTTCTGTTTTAGACTTTTAGACATTGCTAGTCTTGGGGTGTTTTTCATTAACGTGGAGTCCTGTTTTATGTATGTTGTAGTTTATTCTTTACAGTATGGGTTTCTGTGAAGTACTCTAAGTGCTATATAAATAAAGATTTTTTACTAGTAGAAGTAATGCTTCATAGCATTTCGGTATTTACTTCAGTTGATTTTTCAGTGTGTGCAATAATATTAAGGACTTTTTTCATGTTTGATGGGGCTAAAATTTTCAACAGAAGAGGTGCTTGGCCAGGAAACTGGGTGGCACATGGCTGCATCACATGCGTTTGCAGCTGCTTCAAAGGTTTCTTCCATCTTCAGTTTGTCTAGCTTTCTTGCAAGATCTCCTCTTCAGTATAGTTTAAGGCATTTTCATTTGCTTCAATGGGTATAACCAGGTTCTGTACCATAGAACCTCTGATGGCAACACAAGACTAGCTTCCACACTGCCGCCATCTTGGCTTCCTGCTACTTTGCTTGCTACAATTCTCACAGTAGCATCATGATGTAAACCACAGAACAGACATTTACGACCATGATCAGGAGTGGTGCTGCAAAAGGACTGATAAACACAAATTATATTGTAACACATAATGTGTATTTTGAATTAAAAAGCACCAACACCAATTTAACTCCAACACACACATCTCATTTGCATTTGTTCTGTGTCTAATGGGGGCCTGTTAGAGTAAAGACAGCCCATGCACGCTTGTACATATCCTTCAAGTAAATTTGCTGAAGGGCCATGTGACTTTGTGTCCTTTATTGTGGAAGCATATGGCTCAAAATATTGATGAATCCCAACTCCCTCCTGTAGAAAGTAAATGCCCACCATTTCAAAGTGTTCTAGAGAAGACGAGCATAAATGTATTTGATTAGAGTGAGGCATGAAGACTTTCCTTCACACAATATTAATAGATTACTGGGAAATTACTAACATGTTCATGGAAGACAAGATATGCATTAACAGTGAATCTTTACCTCTCCTAAGTAATTATTATTTTTGCTTCCCCTCTTAAATATGGCTCATAAAATCTTTAATGCACTGAAGCATTATGGCCTTTATCTCAGAAATTCAAATCAAGCGAACTTCAAGCTTGATAATATATGCTGTCCGTTGGTTTTAAGACGACACTCAGCAGTTTCACAAGTGACACAACCATTCTGCTTCCATTCCTGTGCTGTAATGTGTGTGCAGCTGTGAAGCAGTAATAATGTATGTTCTCTTCTGGTCATCGTCATGTTGCTTCTCCAGGGCCACGTCCATCAGCTTATCTACAAATTCAGACACAGACGTCAGTGCAACAAGGCTGTTCGCAAAGGTCAATAATCATTGTATTTGTCCCTAGAGCTTAGAGCAGAATTGTCTGACGCCACACATCCGGCCCTTTGGGGCTAACTGTGATATATCTGGGGAATTCATACTTTTTCGTCAGCGATATTAAGGATCACATAGTGGGACTGAACTGGGTGTAGACAATCAGGCTTGGACACAATCAACTGTACTAAACAGGCATAGCAAAATCTGTAGAAAAGAGAGACATCAGTGGATAAACCAGACAAACCACCAGGTATTATTCCAATTATACCAATTATACCGGTGGCCATACAGAAAAGCATATGCCATCTCAGGCTTCTTTAGATTATTTAGTGATTGTTTCTCTTTAATTTCTCCTCTCTGTACTAAGCTCTCTAATTTCTAATTTTCTCCAAGTACAAATTCTGTACTAAGCTTTGCAAGTCCATCATGCAGAGATTGCAGTGTTGCAGACTTTGGGGAAGTATCACAGTGTTGCAGATGTTGATTGAAGCGTCACAGTGTTGCAGACATTGAGTTAGCATCCTGCATTGGGATGCAAGTGGCATGCAAAGCTTTAAATAGTTGAGTTTCTTTTTTTCGTTCTCACCTCAGTGTTTGGCACATTGAGTGGCTATGATGGATGACTATCCCTTGTGTAAGTTTTACACAAACTTTTTTGAGGCAAGTCTGATGCAGCAGCCACACAGCCATCCTCTCCGAAGAACACCGTCCCTGTGATTCTTTTTCATCTTACGTTGTAGACTGATTACATTCGCTCCAGCTAAGGTGGAGCCATGTGTCTTTAGTAAGACCTCCTAATTTCACTCCTGTTTGCCGACCCAGCTGTCGTGGGCTCACAGCTGACATACGGAAGCCTTCAGAAAGCATATCGACAGAGCAGATTCAACCGCGAAACATAGCCAAGTCAGAGAGACTGGAAGTCATTAAGAAAAGCAATATGCCTCTAAAATTGCATCAGCATTCTTTCATGATAAATGCACTATGTTTGTTTTCTGCGGAGTGAAATAACCTTTAACTAATCAGTTCATGGCAGAAGGAGAGAAAGTGTCTGGGGGAAAAAAAAACATTTTGTTTGTTACTGATTATTCACGTCTCCACTGGCAGTGGCTTTACTGTGGGGAAAGGGGGAATTAAATTCTCATGAACCCATTTCCGATAGTGGATTAAAAGGCAAGTTTAAGGGACCTTTGACGCTAATGAAAAAGAGTAGTTAAAATAAATAAATAAAGACCATCTCCAATCATGGCGGGTAAAGCTGGAGTTTAGATAGCTCTGCTGCGTGGTCTCCCTGGCTCTACTGCCTCTGCCACACATTCTTTCTCCCCGGTGTCCTTCAGTCAAGGGACATAGTGCGTGGAGAAACAGACGGTCTTCATGCGCTATGAAATTATTTCAGATGAGCGTGCTCTGATTTCAGTGGAGAAGGAAACTCGTGGCTGGAGTTCTGAATGAATCTGCAATGCGCAGCCATCATAGTTTTCATCATTATTTAGCATTCATTAGCCTATTTATTACACATGCAAACTGTATAGAGAGAATTTGAAATTAAAGAAGTAGGCACATATTTGTATATAAACACACATGTAAAATAAACAAGCCATATGCACACTTATTGCAAAAGGTCAAAGATCTGTAAAGAATGTAAAAGTATCTGTAATAGATAAAGGGAAGTGAGACCGATAGAGAATTGGTTGCTTTTGTTTCTTTGTAAAATGCAACACTTGCTTTGGCAACCATGTCAAATTCAATTAACTGGACCTTGATGTATGCATCTCAGCTGAGAGAATCCCCTAGAAATGTTGTGCTTTTATCTAACAAAATGCCAACACAATGACGCTCTCTTTTTTCTGGACGTACACATTTCCTCACACCTCACACTAAAGGGAAATCCACATGTAGAATAGAGAATGTTTTGGTTTGTTTGCTTTGTTTTTTTTTCTGGTTTTGGGGTGGGACTTAATGATAATACACAAAGATGACTTTAGACCCTCCACTTCTGCACAGACACAGACACAGAAACTCAGTCCTTGTCTTTATTCTCCTGCCTTTATTGTTCTTGGAGGTGTGCCTCCTGGCAGCAAATATCCTGGCAAAGGTAAAAGTAAGGTTCTGAAGCTTTTGTGTGTGTGTGTGTGTGTGTGTGTGTGTGTGTGTGTGTGTGTGTGTGTGTGTGTGTGTGTGTGTGTTTGAGAGGGAGAAAATAACTCTCACTGCCAAGGCCTGATGTAGGTGTGTATGTGTGTGTGTATTATATATAATATTTATATATATATATATTTATATATATATGTGTGTGTGTTTGTGTGTGTGAGAGAGAAAGAGAGAAACTGTGAGATAGGCATTGTGATAGAGTGGCTCTAAATCACCAAGCTGTAGTCCATCAACGGTCGGTTACCACTCTAAATAAAAGATAGAGGCTCTCAGCACTTCAGACTCATGTCTCTAATTTGCACAAGCTTTGCGATCAGCACTGCAGCACAGGGGGTAGCCGCCCAAACCATCCCATAATGCCCTGCCTGCTCGCACTGGTCCTTTACCACCCAGCCTCTCCTTACTTGTCTCGTTACTTAATACATCCAGTACATGCAATTGACTGTTAACTAGAATGGCACTGAGCCAGACTCAGGTGTGAGACACAGCACAACATGTGATGTACAAAATGGAAAAGTGGAAGGGGTTTTTTGTGCCAGAAGGCATGCTGGTTTGTGTCTGATTGTTTGTGTTGCAACTGTTTCAGCGTCTGAATCTTGTTGGTTGGTGTCTGGGTGGTTTATACTGCCAAACAGGTTCTAGTGTTATTTCAGCTTGCGGAATGGAAAATAAAGGTCAGGATAATAAGGCACAATAGAGGAGTGTGCAAAGTTACTTAAAAACAAAATCAAAACATTGCTGACAATAAGGGTCTTTAATTTGCGAATTCCTCCTTAAAAAGATTGTAACCTGTGCAAGTGAATGTGTAAGGGGCTTTGTTTGTGGATGTGGCCATGTGCGCAAATGTCACGCCACCAGGCTGGCATGTCACGGAGAGTGGCGGTGCTGTGATAGGCAGACCTGACATTTACTATCCTGAGTCCTTCTCCCTGTCTTCATCCACTTCTCTCTCTACCACCTCTGCCACCAGCACACCATCTATGCCACTTTCTCTCTCTCTCTCTCTCTCTCTGTGCGTGTGTGTGTGTGTGTTTATCTCAAGCTGTCCATGTGTGTTTTTGTTTTTTGTATGTGTGTGCATTTGCAATCACTTTTATCCACACCATTTGCATTCATTACTTAGTTTACATAACAGAGGTGGGGCAGACATGGTTAATCCTCCAGATGTTCACGATTTAACATCCTCAACATCTTGAACCTACTGTGACGATCTTCATTTTGTGGACTAAATAAATGAAGACATCCTATTTTCCTATTAGGGGTAAATTATGCGGATACAATAACTCAGAACAAAGATTGGAAGAGTGCAATTACAGGCACTCTAATAGCTCAATATTCAGTAGTGTCTTACGTGGCACTCTTTGAAGGCCACGGCTGTGCTGCACACTACTAATTCAAGCCTGCATAACCTGCTGCATGAATGAACACATGGTGAGATACGCAGATCAGTGCAGAATGTAACAAACAACCACAACACACCCAAACAGCAGCGTGTTCACTCACCACGACCAAGATCCAAAAACCAGGGACTAATACAACCAGAATTCGCATGTAATGAGTCCAACAAACAAAACCCCAGTCCGAGCCGTTACACAAAGAACAGAGCTGAAACAACGGTAATAAAAGGTCAAACATCAGGGAGAACCAGGGAGGGATTTGCAGGAGTGCAGTATGGGGAACCAACATTCATTATCTCACAAGGAAGTGACACAAACACTACTACAGGCTTCTGACTCTAACACTTTAAATCTACATTTGCTTTCTACTGTTATTCAGTGCACCAATGTTTTCCTCCAAAAACATTGAGACATTAGCAGTGATATGATCAGAAATGTGAATGTGGAGTCTTTACCTGTACACTGACACACAGTTTATAATTCGGTGTTTCTAAAAATGTGGACAGTGAACATATAGACACCTACAACAGGGAATCAGGATGAGGAGCCTCAGCTGATACTGATATCCAGGTGAAACATCACGGGGCTGAAAGGGAGGAACTGAACACAGATCTGGGACCTGCTGTATCATCGATGACTTGGTGTTCGGACCTGGCCCACTGTGGGTTTACAGCATGCTGCTGTCAGCTAAGGCAAGACTAGGGTTGAATTTTCACTCATTGGTGGAATGAGACACCAATCCACATTAGGGAAACTTCAGGATACTCTCGAGTGTACATTTCAACATGCCAGATTTTATACAGCGTCCCTGAATCTTTCTCCCATCATCTTTATACTTCTTCTGTGTGATGTAATGGAATTTCCTTCAACCCTGTTCAGAGGAAGACTTGTTCCTTGTCATCCTCTACCTCAGCGTCTCCCTGAAGCTCAACGCAGATGTTGCTGTGAGCTGCTTTTATACTGACACTGAACAGGTGAGGGGGTCTGGGTGCTGCCGACACATGCAGAAATCCTTCTTTCTCTCTGATATATGCTGCAAATCTGTGACATCAATCTTTTAGTTCAGATGGAGTCCTGACCGCATGGTGAAAAACCTCCCCGGTACATGCGGTTCCTGAGGAGTTCCCCTGGCTCTGATGAAAACATGCTTTGATAACATGCAGCTCCCAGTCCTGCTTCCTTCCATCTGAACACACATTGGCTTCTGTAATTTGGAATTATTTATTTATTTCCTCCATGGGATGGTAAAATTCGCTCACTGATTTATCCC
The DNA here is from genome assembly GCF_052324685.1 of Brachyhypopomus gauderio. Taxonomy (NCBI): domain Eukaryota; kingdom Metazoa; phylum Chordata; class Actinopteri; order Gymnotiformes; family Hypopomidae; genus Brachyhypopomus; species Brachyhypopomus gauderio. The sequence continues at coordinate 17,737,099 of NC_135212.1, forward strand.
CAGTTCTGACGATGTGATGGGAAGTCGTCAAGTCAAAGTTTTTATTTATTAATTTTTTCTAAAGAATGTTTTTTTCTTAAGTTTTAGAACAAAATGGTTGGAAAACTCCTGAAGAACTGAGGTGAGAAATGGGCCTAGTATTTGGCTTGTACAATTAAAGCTATTAAATGGCATCCGAACATTGGGTTATTGTGTAAATGTATGAACGTCGCAACACACTTCCTGCATGTTAAGTTTTGTTTGCCTGTTAGCTTGGCAGCTAGTGCTGTGACTGGCCCAGCATCAGTGACTTGATCCCACAATAGCTGTACTCGCTAATGAGATCAGCTGCACAGCAAAGTGATGACACAGCACGGAAACAAGGGCACATATTGTAAAAATAAAACGAAGCAGAAAACCAACATGGTTTGAAGTGTGCATAAAATAGAGCTTTTGAGCAAAAAAGGGGAAAAAAAGATTTTCTTTCAACCATGTTAACATGAATAGGTTATTGAGTGAACATTGTTTATCTGACATCACTGCGTCACCTTGTGTCCATTTAACACGGCTCTTGGGACAAGTGCCTGTATCATCCAAAAGAGAGGTCTAACATCTGCGGTTCCATGTTTGATCACAGCATAAGAGTACTGTGATGCAGATTCACAGCATCGTCATAACACGGCTACCTTTTGGAGGACAGTGGAATAAGATGAACTGTCCTCAAAATGTGTTCACTCCGTTTAAAAGGCTTGGTTTAATGGAGCACACTGCTGAGGTATTCTAAGTGGTCGCTATAGCAGCACTCTACAAGAGATAAATTCAAGTGCAATCATTTAGAGAAAAATAACAAATGCTCTTCTCACATGAAAGACAGATAATACTTTTAGATAATGGATCCATTGTTTACATAGCCTTCAACAGCCTTCATACTCTTTAAAAATAACTTCTCCATATCTGATTCACAGATAGAAGATCAGACTATTTCTTTTCAATAGCCATTTAATTTTTAAATTCTTTTTTCTGTTTAGGTGTTAGGAGTTGTTAATTGATCTTAGTCTCCCCCGCCCCTTATTTTTTCCCTTTCCCTTTCTTGTTCCTTCTTCTTTCTTGGCTCCTAATATGTGATGATATTGCGTTCAGTCTGCACCGTTTGAGATGAGATGAGTTCTTTAAAGCCGCAGTCTAATCTATTCTTTATTAGGTTCCCCTAAAGGAATTATTCCTCCAGGGGCTGAGCTGCCAAAACTAAAAAAGCATTGAGTGCAACATCTCTGCATGCTCGTCAGCTCACTGGGCTCGAGCTCATGTTCGGTAGGGCAGCTCTGCTAGCTCCACAATCTCCTTCCCTGTTCCCCTCTAAGCGACTCACCCAGGACTCTTCTGGTGGACACATAGCACCTTTTTTGCAGTCTACAGCTCCTCTAATTGCTTTGTTCCCGGTGAAGTGATGGCCCAGGTTAGCTTAATTTCGTTAGCCTGAAATTGTCTATAAGACTCCTGCTGGAAATGGATTCTGCAGCAGAGATTTGTGGGGGTTTGTATGAGTCAGTTTAATTTTAAACATCGCTTTTTATTCTGTTTTATTTTGCACTTACTCCTTTTTATAAAGCTTTTTGAATTTCCAGTATTGTTCTATAATTACAGTGTCTCTCAGTCATACAGCAGTCTATAATGAACTCTATAGGGATTTCTGTGCACAAAGTCACTTGGGAAACATAAAAAATAAGGGCATGACTGAACATGAAATAAATGAAGGGCAGACTGCAAAAGATTAAATGCAAGAGACATGAAATTTATGATTTGACCTCATCTGACTATCAATTAAATTTGACCTGTTTCTATTCTTCTAAAGTGCCTTGTTTATCTATCATACACGACTGACAAATTAGATTTTTTTCATTTAATTTTGATGAACATCCCTTCATGGACATAAGACCCTTATATTAAGAACTTCAGGTGGACTCAATCTCTTGAACAGCTTGCTATTTATTAGAGCATATCCAGGCTGCAGTTCCTCCCTCTGTCTGTGGGGGCGATGCTGCACCTCAATGTAGCAATGAACTGAAGAGAACTCCAGAGAGACCATGCTCCAATTTAGGCAATGCTTGACCTGAACCTTACCAGAACTAATTGGCGACAACACAGATTGGAGCTTTGCACAAGATTAACTGACAGGCAGTTCATTAACAGAAATAAATGGAGAAAAAAATAGACTGAAGTGCTAACAGACCTGGAGCAAAGGAGAGACAATTAAGGCAGGGATAAATAGCAGAACTGAAAGGTACAAATATGGTTCAGGTGCAAGCCATATGGCCACACTGATGAAAGAAGATTCAAAGATAAACAAATTATATGAAATAAAGAAAAATAAATGTGATGCCATATTTGAATCTGATCTTTATGACACTTAAAGCGATCGGTGTAATCCCAGTTCTGTGCGAGGTAACGTAAAGCTACAGTGTCACTTCGTTCATTTTGATCACATTCATACATGCTACAGCGGATTATTGACTTTTTTTTCGCAGCCACCTGGTTCAACTGACTCATAGGGGCTTGGGATCAGTTTAAGATTGACGAAAAAAAGGTTAGACAAATGGATGTGTGTGAGGGAATGCATGGGCGGATTGAAGACGAACGGACTGAAACATTATCAATAGCTCTGTGCCTTTCATCTGCCATGGGTGAGAGACCTTTCGAGCTAGTTTTTTCTTGTTTTGGCTGCCCACACCTCAGTCAGACCAGGTTCTACTGGACCTTAATCATCTGGTAGATACAAATAGCACACGTGTGTCCTTGAGGAATGTAAGCATGGTGGACAGAGTGACAGATGAAGACAAGAGCTCTTCGGATGAAGACAATGTCCCCACTGCAGCCCCACTGTACATAATGTGCTATTTTTGATCACTATAAAGTAATACATAGTGTATGCTATATAGATAAGTGAGCCCATATCTTCATTCATAGCCAGTCAAAGTGTGGTAGTGTTTCTGGGCTTGTTGTATAACCCGGTTTCAGCTTGTTCCCCAGTATACATGAAGCTCGGAGGTTTTACTGGGATCCTGTACTGGACGGCTGTACCAGAAGACTGAACTGGAAGCTAGTGGCATGGAAAACCATGCACATAGATGGACATTGGTATTCCACTGCACAGGTCAAGATTCTACTGAACCTAAACTGAGATGAATGTGAAGGTCTTAGGTGCTTTAATAATTATGCATGAATTGCATAGCATGTTTGTGAATGCCAGAGTAGGTCTATGGATCTCTTCATCTTGTACAGATGCCATTTCTATCTCTCTTTTTCCTAGATACCTTCCCCTGATATTGTTCTTACAAATGTAAGGTTGTACTTAAACCCATGTCTAGTTTAAACATGCTTGAGTACTGATTCTTTCCACACATACAGTATTGTAAATAACAACTCTTCAAGGAGATTGGGGGTTGCATGTTTAAATTATATCAATCATTCTCACATAGAGAATAAAATTATGATAAACACATGACTGATTCACAGGAGTTTTATCCTTCTTCACATCTGGTTTATGCATCCACTTCCATAGAAAAATCCTCCCAAATTTAGACTTCAGCAGAATGCTCATGAATATTTATTTTACAAGCAATCCAGATGAAACCTTTTACATTCCATCAGTTATGAATACAAGAGCCACGCTGTTCCATCACAGTTATCCAGACTTTGCAAATCATGACCATCTTGGAAGACTATTGTTGTTTACAACAATGCTTAACTTTTCCCATTACGCAACATGTTGGTAATGTTAATCAACAACAGAATGATTGAGAAGCAGACTATGAAACAGACTGTGACTATTGCAAGCACTCCACACAGTGCAATAGTACACTGCTATATTGTATGTGTTTTTGTAATTGGCTTTGTGTTACAGCTGCAAAGCCGATAGGTCAAAGCGTAAGTGGCATGAGTCTTGCCCTCTGAGTGCTCATCATGGCAAATAAATGGATGAATGAACTTGTGAGTGAATTGATTTATTCCATCTTGGCAAAGTCTGTGCATGGTAATGGCTGGTGATTTCTACATGGCTAACACAGTATCATGTAAAAATCCCCAAAGCCAAGATTGAGACATTGTCTCACGTCAAACTTGAGTAAAATAAAGTGTTACTGATAAATTATTTACTGAACTGTAGTCTTTTTTATGCAGGAAATTCCATTTACTTACATTTATGAAGAAAATTGCACTAACTGCAGTGTACTATGGTTAAAGCAGATATACAGAGGTAGTAGAGGTAAGGTTTTCAGAGAAGGAGTTGATGTTTCTGAAAAGCTGTTACTGTTTCTCTGTCTGGAAACCTATTATATATATATATATATATATATATATATATATATATATATATATATATATATATATATATATATATATATATATATATTTATATGTATGTATGTGTGTTTTTATCGCTAGTCTGTTGAAGACAGTGAAGAGTCACCCTTAATATTATAGTAACAGTCATCATTTATCAGACACTGTCTATTCGATACCACATCACACCTAGATTTTGAGGATCCTTATTGTTAATGAGGATCTCTCTAGCAACCCATTACCTAAGAGGTGAACTTGTAGGGATTTATTTACACGGTTTGCGTGGCTCGCTCTAGGCTGGCGCCTAATGGGCAGGTGTGGCGTGCTGTTCACTCTGTATGTTGAACAGAGGTGAATCTGCATAAAGGTAGACAGGAAGTGTCACGGCGTGTTCTTCTGGGCCCGGCGCCTGGGTGAGCAGCTATGCGAGGAACAATGGCTACGCGAAAAGTGGCGGTCGACGGCCAGGGGGGCGTGAAATCAAATCAAAACAAGCAACGGGGGAAAACAAAACCGCATCGGAGTTTATATCGACCTCGCCCAGGTTCTCGCTGCCTTGGCACGGCGAACACAGAAAAAATGATGACGGTGGAGCATCCTGGCAACCCGACCAACAAAGAGTGCAACTCAATGCTGCAAGGTGATCCAGGTGCGTGAGTACACACAAAAATGAAGAGAGAGAGAGAGAGAGAGAGCGAGAGAGAGAGAGAGCTCTTAGAAGTAGGATCACTGAACGCAGACATCATAATTACGAGCATCAGGACGAGGCCTGGCTTGGCGCCAGTCCGCTAAGGAGCCCATACGAATCTCCACAGGAGTGGCAGAGAGAGGCAGCCGTAAACGAACAGCTCCATAAATATTCAGCAGAAGCTCACTTGGGTGCTTTTAATTGTATACAAAAGTTGTTGCCAACTGGTATGCTGGTGATTCAAGGTTACCAGGCAGGAGCCCGCAGAGTGCTTTAAAGAAAATTAAAATATTTATGTAGGCAGAGTCCAGTAGACTGGATGCTTCTTTGGTCTCACTTTCCCTCTGTCTCTCTAACTCTGTCTCTACTAAACTCTGTCAGTCTGTCTCACTCTCTCTAACTCTGTCTCACTCTGTCTCTACTAAACTCTGTCTGTCTCACTCTCTCTCACTCTCACATTCTCTCTCTCTTTCAGACAGAAGGGAGTTATGTCTCAGCTTTTGAAATAGCAGGTCATTGCTTATTCTCTTTGTGTCCACGGAGAGGAGAGTTGCGTCGAGGAGCCGAGTGGAACGGTCACACCGCGGCTCTGTCAAAGCGGGCCAAATTACCGCTGTCTAAAAGAGAGATGGAGCACAGGCAAAGCAGAGCTGACAGATAGACGCGTCCTCTCCTTCCTATTCCTTTTTATTTTAGTCCTTTTCTTTCTTTAAAAAAAAAAACATACACAGTGTTATATTGCGTTTATTAGGTTAATGTGTAGCAGCAGGACATTGAAGCAGCTTTCCTGGGTTTTTCTCCATGCCCTGTTGCTTTTGGTCTTTGGTCTCTGCTGCTTAATCTATGAGCTGTCATATGCACAATTTTATCTTATTTTTCATTGTTCACATAATTTGTTTGGCTACATATATTGTGTGCCAAGAGTGTGATGACAGCAGTAAGCAGGATAGCTGATAAAACAAGCGTGCCTTTGTGAGTGCCGTAGTTAAGGACGGCGAAAAAACACAACGGTGTGTGTTCACTGTTTTCTCATCATTATTCATTGTTACATATTTGCTTATTTCCTTAAAGTCTCCATTTAAGCAAGTCCCAAGTTTAAACCCCACAGTGCCATATGATAATAGCATAATAACAACAGTGCCATGGCCATGATCAGTGCAATTCTGCTCAAAAACTACTTCAAAAGGAATACTTAAGTGAACGTGCCTGGATGCAAGAAAAGACTGCATAAAGGACCGAATCAGATTTATTTGTATAAGTGATATGCGGAAATGAAAGCTGTGAACAGCAGCTCTGAACCTCTTCAGAAATTGAAGTTTCTTCTCAAGCCAGTACATAGCAAGGCCTGAAGTTGAATGTGCTTTGTGTGTGTCTGGGCTCAACCAGATCTTGCCAGAGGTTTGGATACAATCTTAACACAAACTGAGCATGGGCAAGTTTGCTTGGTGCCCTAACCATGGGTACGGCAAAGGTCTGGCCTTAAACTTCCAGCCCCACCAGTGCTATGATCAGCAGACCAAATATCCAGGTCATTTCCAAAGTAGCGTCTCCTCCACCCAACACTCTACCCACTCCTCCACCCATCACTCTATCCTCTCCTCCACTCATCATTCTAACCTCTCCTCCACCATCGCTCTATCCTCTCCTCCACCTATCACTCTATCCTCTCCTCCACCCATCACTCTACCCTCTCCTCCACCCATCACTCTATCCTCTCCTTCTCCTATAACTCTATCCTCTCCTCCACCCATCACTCTACCCACTCCTCCACTCATCACTCTAACCTCTCCTCCACCATCACTCTACCCACTCCTCCACTCATCACTCTAACCTCTCCTCCACCATCACTCTATCCTCTCCTCTACTCATCACTCTAACCTCTCCTCCACCATCACTCTATCCTCTCCTCCACCTATCACTCTACCCTCTCCTCCACCCATCACTCTATCCTCTCCTTCTCCTATAACTCTACCCTCTCCTCCACCCATCACTCTATCCTCTCCTCCACCCATCACTCTACCCTCTCCACCTATCACTCTATCCTCTCCTCCACCCATCACTCTATCCTCTCCTTCACCCATGACTCTATCCTCTCTTCCACCATCACTCTACCCTCTCCTTTAGGGAATGATAGTCTCCAAAACAATGCTCTGTGTGCACCGTTGTGCTTCACACATTCCACATGTTCCTCACACCTCTGCCACTCCTCAGGTGCTCACACTGGGCGTTGTACCGTCCGCCCACAGGAGGGAGGATCCATTATCCATGTGTACACTCCTGATGGCCTCACTAAACCATTCCACTGACCCCATCTGTAGTGAGGCCATACAACAACCACACAGCCCTGTGCTCTGACACCCAGAAGAAAGAGCTCACTGGCATGGTAACCAGAATGCACACTTTACCTTCCTGATCGATTCTTCACAGTTCACTTGATTTAACATTCAAGTACTCTTCGATTTTTATTTAGAAAATCATTTATTTATTGTTGAAGAAGCTGAGAAAGTGATTTGGAATATGGCAAAGAATCAGGCCACTGGTGCAGATGGTGAAACATATGACACCTTTAATGGAGGTTTGTGGTGTTCTTTTCATACATCTATGCAGATCTTTGGTACGGAACATCTGCTGCACTGTGGTACGGTACACACATTTCCAGGATCCTCAAAACAAACAATGTTCCCCTGAGGACGTTTCTATGTTGGGAGATGTTTCTTTCCTTCCTAATGTAAGGCATTCAAGAAGGGCTACCTTGGAAGAATTCTTCCATGGTTGGTACAGACAGGAATAACTTCTTCCAAACAGAAGACGGGTACATTAAGTGACAAGGCATGAATGAGCATTTGCTCTGTTTAAATTCGGGCCTCTCAGACATTTACCATGACTCTTTTTTACCATGCACCTTTGGTACATTACAATGTAGAAAAAGGAATAAAGCTCTTTGACATCTTTGAAAATATAGTGAAAAACTGATACACAGGATCAGGAGTTATTTGTGGTAAACCAGATCCTACTCTATTCAACCTAAAAGCTGTTGTCTGTGACTTGACTCATGCCATGATACCACATACACGCTCATAAATCGGTTGTACACACTTCATCTGGTCATGCCTGAGTGCTTAAAACCATGTTCACATGTATCGGTAAGTTTCTTGAATGGTCAAAGAATATGAGAGAAAACAAATGTTTTTGTGGGCACAGGAGGGAATGAAATCAATGGCTTAATAAACACCCTTAATAAACACCCTTAATAAACACCCTTAATAAACACCCTTCTCCAGCTGCCAGTTATAGTGTTGCCTTGATGAGACCACCTGTTGTTTAGACCACAAGTTTAATATCACAGGAGATAGGAAAGAGTGGATGAAGCAATATGTGAGTTTATAATATGACATAAACTCATTGTTTCTTCACCTCTTCCTGCTGTTAGATGCAAACAATACGGGGAAGGGCTTTGGCTAAAATTCAGCAACTTCCCAGTGAATATTTACCGGGAATAATGAAACATTGAGAAAATAGTTGCGCATCGCATATGCTCGATATATAGCTGAGAACTAGAAATCCCAGAGTTTGAATGGCTATACATATCTACTGCAAAAAAGTATCTATCTATCTATCTATCTATCTATCTATCTATCTATCTATCTATCTATCTATCTATCTATCTATCTATCTATCTATCTATCTATCTATTGTACTCCTCTGTATATAACAGCTCCAGTGAGGTCAGAGTTTTCTTCGACACTAGGGTTTGCTGTTTGCTAGGGTCAACCACTACTTCAGGGGAGGTCATACACTTAAAGGAGGTGATAATGAAGGCCAACTTCATAAGAGGACTGGTCCTGAACTCACTAAACACATATGAAGACAGTAGCAGAACTGTAGAACAGTTTAAACATGTCTGCTCATCTCTGCTATAGAGCACATTTAGCAACCATCTAATTCCCCAATGCTGAATCAGTGAACTGTCTTGCCATCTGGGTCCATGGTGCCTTCTGCCAGTGTGCTGATGTGATCCCAGCCTCACAGAATGCTTCATGGTTAATGGGACTGAGTCTGCATGACCATTATCTGCACAGGTATAGCATCCTGACCCGTGGCCTCTCGGAATAACGTTTATGTCTAATGTTTAATGTTTAATGGGACAGGAGCTGTGTATAAATATTATCCCCTCATCAAGAACAACCACAACATGCTGCTCATCTGCCTGTGCTGGTGAATGTTTAGACACACACCACGTCTGCTATTCTCTGTCTGGTACGTGTTGTTTTGCACTGGTGTAGCGTTCATTTGGTACCATGTAAATGCGATATTTTTAGTTCTGTCTATTATGTGTGCACTCAAAGCTGGATGTCACTCAAATTCCTGTCAAATGTTCCCCTCAGTCAAAAAAAGTATGTTTGCTTCTATTACAGTGGATTGAATCACAATCTTATTGGCATCAGATCAGAGCATCAAGATGAGCAAAGTGTTTCAGTTGTCATTGCATTTCATTGCTAATTGTACCATGTATCTGACAAACTGATTTGATTTGAATTTTACTGAAAATAAAATATTTTCAAAAAAGATAGGCCTTTCACATATTAAAATTCTGTATTAGTGAAATACTGCTAATACAGTCATTGAATAGTTCCTTAATTTCACTTAATTGTCAGAAGCTCTGTGCTCACAGACCCATGAGTGTTTTTATACTGCACCTTTAACATTCCACAGTCAAGACCGAGTGATGTTGCCATGACACCACAGTTTTCTCTGACATTCCTAACACTTCTGGGCTTGATGTTGTTTGGCTGTTTTGTTTCTTTGTTCTGTTATTTCAGAATCAAAAGGAAGCCTTGACAATTGAATTGTGTGTCCTTTTGATCAGTATATGGATCAAACGGTTGACTCAAGAACATGTAAGTATCAGCCTCTGAGGGCTGCAATAGAAAATCTGGGTTATAAATGGTAGCTTATTGTCCTAACCTGCAGTGGCCTTGGAGCCCGGCGTGCACTTGCAGAAAGAGGGCTGCACACCGGCTGTACAAGGCCGAGGAACATAAACGACCATCAGCTGACCATCCTAACGAGAGCAGCATCAGTATCCTGCAGTGGATGAGTAAACTAACAACTGGGTGAAGGTGGCTTCTGTTTTCTATTAATCTAGTACTAGTAGGGTTTCGCCCAGAATGCAACAAAGCTTTACGTATTTTTTATGTTTTTGTTCAAATTTCTTTTGGTATTTGACAGTTGATGCTAAGGTGTAAGAGAGATTCTGGAGACAAGGGCTGGAAACAATCTCAGATTCGAAAACTGGGATTTCAGTCATAAACGTTTGTCTTATGACCATACTTGAGACCATACTTGAGACCATACTTTAGAAGTTTAAAATATTGTATATTTTGAAATGACTGTGAGAGCTTGTGAAAGTGAAATGTGTGTGCGTGTGTGTGTTAGTCTATTTCGGCTGTTGCACATGTTCCATGTATTTAAATCCATTCATGGTAATTGTAGAATATTATCATCAGTAATATGGTTATGCTTTATTTTACAGTCTTAATGAAATACAGGTCTACAGAAACATGTAAATCAATATGAAAATTATACGACAATGAAACCGACAGAACTCTAGTGAACTCTACTGATATATTTTTCAATTGATTTCAACTTTATTCTATCATTGAGCAGCTTTAGAGTAACATTTTTAATAAATGGCATTTATATTACCACATTCATTATAGCTTTCCTAAGTATGACATAAAGTATTCAGGAATGTTCAAATAGAGAGCTAGGTAAATCATGTTATATGTGATCACATAGAGAGCTAGATAAATCATGTTATATGTGATCACATAGAGAGCTGGGTAAATCATGTTATATGTGATCACATAGAGAGCTGGGTAAATCATGTTATATGTGATCACATAGAGAGCTGGGTAAATCATGTTATATGTGATCACATAGAGAGCTAGGTAAATCATGTTATATGTGATCACATAGAGAGCTGGGTAAATCATGTTATATGTGATCACATAGAGAGCTGGGTAAATCATGTTATATGTGATCACATAGAGAGCTAGGTAAATCATGTTATATGTGATCACATAGAGAGCTAGGTAAATCATGTTATATGTGATCAAATAGAGAGCTGGGTAAATCATGTTATATGTGATCACATAGAGAGCTGGGTAAATCATGTTATATGTGATCACATAGAGAGCTAGGTAAATCATGTTATATGTGATCACATAGAGAGCTGGGTAAATCATGTTATATGTGATCACATAGAGAGCTGGGTAAATCATGTTATATGTGATCACATAGAGAGCTGGGTAAATCATGTTATATGTGATCACATAGAGAGCTGGGTAAATCATGTTATATGTGATCACATAGAGAGCTAGGTAAATCATGTTATATGTGATCACATAGAGAGCTGGGTAAATCATGTTATATGTGATCACATAGAGAGCTAGGTAAATCATGTTATATGTGATCACATAGAGAGCTGGGTAAATCATGTTATATGTGATCACATAGAGAGCTAGGTAAATCATGTTATATGTGATCACATAGAGAGCTGGGTAAATCATGTTATATGTGATCACAGTAAATAGTTCTGCCAGTGTAGGATTGTGGCAGGATTAGGCAGAAGCTTGCGGATAATGTATACACGATTTATATCAGTTTATATCAGTATTGCAAAAACAAAGTAAAAAAACGGTCAGAGCAAAGTAGCATTGGGAGAAGGTTCAAAAATAGTTATTATTATTCAATTAAAGGCAGAAAACCAGTCCACAAAATAAACAATCCAGATGGAAAATCCAAAAACCATGTCCACACTCAATAAGTGAAATGATGGGCAGGACTTAATCAGATGATGATCTTGATAAGTCCGTCTGAGTGGTTGATATGTGAATAGGGGCATTAGCCTGACTCTCCTGGTGATACTAGGGAATGGAGTGTGGAACCAGACTGCTGCTGTGATGGCTAGGGCAACAGTTCATTTCAGGGAAACTTTTAAAAATAAAAATCCCTATATCTTCCTATATATTACCACTTTTAAAAACAATTGTTTTTATTAATATTATTGTAAAATAATATTTGCTCAAATGTCAGCTTAACCAAGATGTAACCAAGACTTGTCTGGTGTCTAAAGTTTGCTGTTTTAGTGTTGCATTAGGCTATGATGCAAATGTAGAGAAGTTTAACTCCAAGCACAAATCTTTTCTGCAAACACATTTTAAATGTTAACAAATAAATGTGTTAAAATTACAGGCATATTTTGTGTATACAGATTTAAAGAACTTCTGACTATTTATTATGACTGCTTCCCAAATGTTGAAGGTTTAAGCTACATAGAGATATTTCTTTGTTTTATAGTCGGCAGCAGGACAGACAGCGTCCTAAATCACTGTCAGCTCAGCATGACTTTGGAAGTGTACGGAAAATATAGGCATGTATTTGCAGAATGGATTAAAGGTGAAATAAACTTCCATTGCTTTTTAGCTACATTAGTGTCATAGTTTCAGTGCAAAACAAAAGCAAACTTCAGACACCACATATGTCTTTGCCATTGGACTACATTTAAGCTAAGTGAAGAATTGTACATGTCCAATGTCTTGCTGGGCCGTCATTATATTCTGTTCTGTTTACCTAAAATGTATTTGTGTCCGTTATCTAGAACTCCACTATCCAGAGTCCTAGAGGAGGATGAGTTCCCTGTTGAGCCGTAAGAAACTCCTTCTGCGGTTTTTCATACCAGAATGTGTCTGTAACTCACATCTGTCAAGTCTTATATTTGAACTAGCTACCAGCTGTGAGGAAAAAATGAGAAAAAACTCACTCTGGATACAGGTGCTCGTGGTGAAGTTATGAATCAGCAAAAGACTCCTGGTGAACCTGCCCTCCCCTGAGCAGCACATTCTAACAAACAAAAAAAAACCCCAAAACATGAAATGACACTTAATCTTAAAATTAAATGACACTTGAATGACACTTGAATCTTCCTAAATGACACTTGAATCTTCCTCCACGGTAATATTGAGCATTCAGACTGCCAAGCTTAATGGAGTCGCACTGACACACAAGGTCACGGTGTGTTTTCCGCGCGTTGGCCGATTATAGGCAGGCATATGGATGTTGTATATGTTCCATCTGAGCTGGTTGGAGACTCCAGGGCTCAGCAGGACGTGGGTGGTGGGTGGAGGGCGTGACCTGTTTGGTAATAGGCTAATGCACACGTGTGGAAGGCACTCCTGGTCGCTGTGTCGTCGAGCTGCGCTGTCCCCTACCCTCACACAACCAAGCGCCCTCTAGTGGTGGTGTGCCTACAGCAAACATTTCGTTTTCTTCTCCATGTGAGATGGTGAAAGTCATGCTGAGGTGCTTTACAGCCACTTCACTAAACAGGACACACACACACACACACACTCACACATACATGCATAAACTAAAGGTAAAACAAACACATCAATCACATCCACGACACACTCCAGTAATGGTGCACACCATGCAGATGCCATACATGTGTTCACAGCTTGCACACATTTGTTATGTATGTGGTAGGCAAACACACACTCAAAATCGTACAGTAACATACAGGCACCATGCAGGTATCTAACAGACAAACATGCCTTGACTAGTGTACCCCGTCAGCTATTTTCTAAATATATAGATGTTTCACAATGCCAAGCAAACACAGCAGTATTCATTCAACTGGCATGTAAGAGAAGAGAGTAAAAGTAAGGCACCATGTGGTGGAAGGATCCTACACAACTCTACTTCATCCCCTCTCCCTCTCTCTCTCTCTCTCTCTCTCTCTCTCTTGCTCTCTTCATCTACCGCTCCTTTTCTCTCCCAGCCTGCACTGCCTCTTTCTTTTCTCACTCTCTCATCACTCTCTCTCTTTCTCTCCAACGCTTTCCTTTGAGAAGAAAGTGATTTATTCGGGCTTGTCTGTCACCTTCTCCCTGAACTGCAGGGACATTCAGTGGGCATGTCATTCGTTTGGAGCTAAGGACACTGGTCCTCACTGGTCTTCTTCTCTTTTGCCTTTATTCCACTTGCTTAATGCTGAGTGAAGGAATCCAGGACTTTCCACTTGTGATCTCCAGCCTACTGAGGGCTACAGAAATATTCACGCATCTCCCTGGGCCACTTCTGAATAACGTCTGGGCTTGAAGTCATCAGTGCCAGTTCCCATGACACTGGGTTTATCTGGGGCTTCTTCATCTACCGCTCCGGTTCTGGGCGAGTTCTAGCCATAAGCAAGAGTTTAACTTTGGCCATTTCTCCTGTGCTGACCATGGGGCTCCAGTCGAGGCAACAGACTTTCCGTTCTTGTGCTCTCGGTGAAGTGCCGAAGCTCTCCTGAACATACCACCTGTCCCAGCTGTCCATGAGCAAGAGCAAAGCCATGGAACAGACACTGCTGAGATATGGGGATTAGAGAGAGAGGGTGTTCCTGCTGTGTGTGGGTCTGTGTGTGTGGGTTTGTGTGTGTGTGTGTGTGTGTGTGTGTGTGTGTGTGTGTGTGTGTGAGAGAGAGAGAGAGAGAGAGAGAGAGAGAGAGAGAGAGAGCAAGTGAGCAGGTACCTGACAGACGCTGTCAAGAAAGTAACTCGATTATTGATTTACGACATTCATGGCTATACTTATCTACGTGTATTTGACAGAGAGAGAGAACGACTGAGATTTTCATTTTTATTGCATGTTTTTGTCCTCACAAGTTACTTCACCGAGTGTTAAAAGAGTTGACTGCAGGAACATGAAAGGCCTCTTAACCTGGTGCTCAAGTAAAAGCTCTCTGCTGCCAACCCTTCATTAGGACACACAAACCACTGTGCGAGTACTAGTCTCCCTGCTCCTGCTGTGAGGCGGGCTGTGAGTGACTGAGAGGATCTCTTAGCGGCACGTCCACCGAGAAGGTCCCGGCCCTCCTGCACCCGCCAACCTGCTGCCTCCAGATGGCCGCACCACCTGCCTCCCTCTGTCAATATAGCCTGCAATCATCCCACGAGCTCGGTGGAGGGCCCGGGACCCCTCGCCCGTCCTGTGGCAGCCGCTCCACGGCCACACCGAACAAGCCCGGCTCATCCAGCTGACATTTCTATTGGCACCCTGGTACGTGTGATTTCAGCCTGTCGCTGACCATCTCATGCGAGGTAGACGTAAGAAGATCAAATGTCAGGCTTAAAGGTTTACAACATGGGCTGCAGCGCTAGTGTGCTCCGTTATATATATATAGTCCAAGAGTGTGAGTCTATTACCGAGGCTAATTTAACTCACTGCAAAATTTAACTCACTTGATACTTTTATTGAAGAATACATTACTTAAAACCGAAATCATTTTTTCGCTCTTTCATATGAAATTGAATATCTGAATATCCTATTTGCATATCATTACCTTCATTTCTGTAAGACTGTTGAGATGCCATTTCATCTAAATGCATAATGTCTTTATTACTGCTACTCCTATATATATAGAACAATAGGAGCCAACTCAGACACAATTTCCCAAGAGACCTTGAGGTCTAGATGTGCCGTGTGGATCTTCTCTCCTCTCTGCTGTTCTACACAGGCCTGTACCTCCACAGTCAGATCAATAGGAGTGAGCATGAATACAGAGCCAGTCATCGCCAGTCACCTCATGTACATGGATGACATCAAGCTGTATGACAGGAAAGGACACTGACTCACTGACGCACTGACCAGGATCTATGACATAGGGATGTCATTCAGGCTGGACAAGTAGCGTCAGCGGATAGTATAAAGAAAAAAGAAAAGCGATTGGTGCGGAGGTAATTGAACCACCACACCGCCGTATATCAGGGCTAGAGGACTGCAGCAAAACCCTGCCGGTTCTCTGATTATACGGGAACCATGAAGCAGAAAGCAGAAGGACAGAAACATCCAAGAACCTTCACAAGGTAAGACAGGTACTGAAGATGCAGCTGAATGGGGATAATAAGGTCAAAGTGATTCACTTGCCCTAAAAATGCCCAACCATTAAAAAGATGCCCTGCAGGAACGATTGGCTGGCTATGAGAAGAGCTGAGAACTGCCGTCATCTAGGCTGTAAACGCCCTCACAGTGCACTGAACACTCCACTTAAAAGTTAGCATCTGAAGGTTGTGCTAGCAGCCGGAAGAGGGGTAAAACCCACTGCCCATGAGGCCACTCAAAAAATCCATGTTTGCACCCAACCAATGGCCTTCAAGGATGGGCTGCTGAAAGAGCAGCTCACAATAGTGCACATGGATACCATGGTAACAGCTGAGGTGACATAGCAGGATATAGATGTCACGGTACGGAGGGCCCCCTGCTGGTCGCCCCCGTCCACAGCGGCAGTTGTCTTGTTGCGTTGTGTTCGTCCCTCAGGTGGGCGGGGCCTATGATCCGCCTCACCTGTCGGTTGATTGTTTGTATAATATATATGTCTTGTCTTTGTACCAGTTAACTGCTGGTCATTATATCCTTAATTGGGATCGTGTCACAGGTGTTTGGTTTGTGCACTTTCTTCATTAAAACTTTATTTTTCCCTGAGACTTGGTGTGATCGCTTCCATTTTAGTTTGCACAATAGAAGGTACCATGGCAGCTCCTCAATGGAATGTACCACCAACAGATAGCAAAGATGGCTGACATAATGACCACACTAATGGCTGGAAAAGGCAAACCTGAAGAACACCACATAGGCAGCACAAGACCAAGCAATAAACTCTAGGTGACTCAAAGCAGGACGGTATCACACCAGACAAAACCCAACCTAGTGGAAAAGATCAGGTACAGGTCCATGTGCAAGATACAGTATATGAGCTGCTCATGCAAGATGCCAGAAACGCAAGTTGTGATAGATGTGGTTGTCAAAAGTAAAGGAAACATCAAAATGAAACACATGGGTGTTTGGGTGTGACACATGGTGACGCGTCAAACAGCCACAGCAACAGAAAACCACATGGCAATGGTCAGCATGGGGACGAGGGAGCAGTGGGGAAAGAGGGGAGGGTGAAGCAGGACCAGAGAAAGAATAAAAGGACAAAACGTGGAAGGAAACACCAAGGACGTCCAGAGGCACGATGAAAACTGTGAACATATACGGGACCCTCGTGCAGCCAGGCCGCTGATAGTATGCTCAAGACATCCTCCCCTCGATATATAAAGACCAAGTTTACCAATGTACTTGTAAGCAGGTTCCACCAAACTTTATCTTTTATTAACGCAGTTCTTAATAATCTTTGGTTTAATCAAAATGTTGTCTTGTTTCCATCTAGAATTTTATGTACATTGAAAATTGCATTTTCATTTTCTAGTGTTTAATGATAAAAATATCCAGATATCTGATTAGCATAAAATGTGCCTAATATAATAACTTTAGTATGGAATAATTTGTTTGCCTCAGATAATCACCACAGTAAATAACATCTATCGAAGAGAGAGCAGAAATTACCCAATCAATTAGAGTCACAGGGCTCCTAGGTGTCACACTTCTGTGTAGTATTAGTATCACAGTGAAGAATGTTCTAGTCTCCTGAGCTGTGTATTACTTCTACCTTTCTTGCTGGGCTTTGTTTTGTTGAGAAAGACGAAAGGAGAAAACCCTGGTAAAAGGCGCCATGTTCATCTGGAGTATTAGTTTTCCTGTAAAAAAACTAATTCTACTATAGTTTTTGTGAACATTGAAGTATTGATGAAGGGTTTTCGCTATAGCTGAAAGAAAAAAAAATTTTCTCATCTAAAATTGGCAAACATTTACTAGTGTTGAAAACCTAAGATAATGCCTTTCACCTAAGTTATTTTTTTTTTATGATCTAAAATGAATAGACAGCTCATTGAAAGTAATAGATAGTGTTTACACAAAAAATAATATAAAGACAGCAAATGATGGTACAAGTATGTACCTAAAATGCAATATGTGAATTCAACCCTAGTCTTGCCTTAGCTGACAGCAGCATGCTGTAAACTCACAGTGGGCCAGATCCGAACACCAAGTCATCGATGATACAGCAGGTCCCAGATCTGTGTTCAGTTCCTCCCTTTCAGCCCCGTGATGTTTCACCTGGATATCAGTATAAGCTGAGGCTCCTCATCCTGATTCCCTGTTGTAGGTGTCTATATGTTCACTGTCCACTTTGTGTAGAAGACAGGAGCAATGTCTATTGATTTTGCTTCATTAAAAAAAAAAAAAAAAAACTCTTTGGTAGTTTATCTCCCATCTCAGTAATTTCCTGGAAGTCACAGCTACTCACTTGAAGCAGACTGTGAATGCTATTCACATCACTAAAGCCATAGGCCAATGCAAAATACTACACTGGTGACTCGCTTGGTGTAGATGTAATGACTTCCTCTGCCCACACTGTATATGGTTAACCTGTGCAAAGAATTATGGTGCACCTGCAGAGTGAGAGAGAGAGAGAGAGAGAGAGAGAGAGAGAGAGAGAGAGAGAGAGAGAGAGTTATTTGAAAGCGAAACGAAATATGTTATTATGTGATAATGATGTTAATTATGCAGCCTTTGTCACTGCTGGAATGCATGAGGCAGTGCTTTACAAGAAGATCTTTCTGCATAATTACACTCTGATTGACAAACCAAATAAACAAAGATTGATAATGCCGAACGCCTTGTGTTGCCAAGAGTTAGACATTTTATCAGGAGCAGAAAAGAAGCAACTATGATCCACCATACACAGTGACACTTTTATTAATTGCACTGCAAATGCTTTAACAGTTTTATGATGTGCAGTTTAATAAACTTGCATTACATAAACAGCAATGGTAACATTGTACACATTATTCAGATATGCATATGCAAAGAAAGAGCACTTTGGCATGGTTGTTGCCCTGAAATTGTACTTTTCTAGGAAATGATCACAATACAACCAATGACTGCTGCACTAGGCCAAAGTCATTTATTTTGCTGTGTTATCTGGGTTTGAGGTAATTCCAGTTCATGGGAGATTAGTTTGTGTTGCGCTTCCTGTTGCTATGACAGATGCAGTTACTGACAGGAGCCTGCTAAGATGCCAGCTCCCCCTGTGTTTCTACAAGCAAGGCTATCTCTTTTCTTGAGCTTGGCCAGATTCATAACAGGAACATTGATATAGAGACATGTAACCTGGTATGTGGCAAAATACACCAGGTTTGAAATGCCTTGGATTTATGTTTTTATTTTAATTTGGACCGAGTGCAGTTTTCGCTGAATGCATCTCACAGGTTTAAGAGATAAATTTGAGGGTTATTCTGATTCTTGCCTAAATATTACTATGTTGTGCTTGTCTTAAGTCATGTTTAACCATTAATTCAAAATGTTTTTAGTCACACTTTTCTGAAGGGCATGGTTTGAAAGGCTACATTACACCTACGTAAGCCTTTTACAAGAACTGACAAGCATTCCAAACATTTAAAGATGTTTATTCCAACTAGTATCGTCCGTCAAATTCCTGCTTTTGTCAACTTTGAGCTATATCAAGTGATATAGATTTTTGGTGACTTATGACAAGTGACAAAATATATTTTTTAGGATGTGTCATTATGACGTGTCAACGATCAGACCTAAATGATCAATAATCAACAACTAGCTAGCTGACTTGCTAGCTAAATGCTAACTTTATAAGTGGTTTTTTAAATAGTGGTTTATTTCACATCATGTTGTTTATTAACCTCTGCATTAAGAGTAGAGAATTCTGCTCAACTTGAAAGGTTGACTGAGCACAGATATCCTCCTTCACTGAATATAGCATTTTAACGTGAAGGGTAAAAATTGCACAAAGATTAACAGATCTGTTTGAGGTCAGTTATTTTAAACATTGTTTGACAGATGATATTTGGCATCTTATTCTGTATATAATTACATTGTGCTAGCATATCTTCCTTCATTCCCAGAGCATGTTTAACAGTGGCAGTAAACTGAAAATTTTTTTTCACATACATATGTTACAAAGCAGTTTTCCTTGTCATAGTTATGACAGTGCAGGAGATATTACAGAGCATCTTCTTGAAGTTTTATCGGCCGCCTCCCTTGGTAAGCTGTGTCATATCATCAGCATTATGTCACCTTGACATACAAAAAATAAATAAATGCTGAACTGCAAAGCCTGTTGTCATAATGTGACATGTCTCATCCTAATGTCACCAAAGATCTCTGTCCTTTGACATAGTTGTGCCACAAAAAATCACTTGACATGAAAATTGTCAAAAGCTGCTTTTAAGACAGCTAATGCTTGTTGGAAATGAGTGTTTATAAATGTTGATGTATGCTTAAATCAAAAATCTTGCAAAAATCTTTCTAATATGCACAGATATTTCAACAAATAGAAATTTAGATGTGATAACTATTATGTTAATTATTTAGAAAGGAAAACAACAAGGTGGAGCTTGTTGATTGGTCCTGCAAATTCACATGACCAACACATCTAGATGGTGGATTAGCAATATTCTTCCATGAATTAGTGTGAGTGAGTAAAATGCTTCTATCATACTGAATGATTTTTGCCCATCATGGATAAATGGTCTTTCACAAATAAATATTCAAGCATAAAGCAAAACAAAGGAAATGCCAAGGTGAAAACCTTGCATTAGTACTTTATTTAGTTTTTAAATGGCCATTTAAGTTTTCATGTGGGCCGTGGAAATTTTGTAGTGGGTTAAGTGGGTGGTGGAATGTTTTCTGATGAGAGGTTAAGCTGTGGAACGTTATGGGTTAAGTGGGCCAGGGAATGTTTGTGCTTGGTTAAGTGGGCTGTGGAACATTTTATGGCAGGTTAAGTGGGCCGCTGAATGGTATGTGATGGGTTATGTAGGTCATGAAAAGTTTGCTAAGTGAGCCGTGGAACGTTTTGTGGTAAGTTAGGTGGGCCATGGAATGTTTAAAGTAGGTTGGGTGGGCTGTGGAATGTTTTGTGGTAGGTTAGGTGGGCCGTGGAACATTTTTGGTAGGTTTGTGGGCTGTGAAACCTTTTGTGGTAGGTTAGGTGGGCCGGAAATTGCAAAAGGTTGGAAACCCCTGCGTTACTACATCCATTTTTAGAAAGTCCAATTCTTAGTGCTCAATGTTACTGTACAATTAATCAATATTTGATCATGTGCAAACATTATGAGGGACCAGAGTTATTCACTTCCAATTATTTAGACAGTATATCTGTCTAAATCAGATATGTGTATACCAGTATGAACCTGTGTTTCCAGTGCCTCAGAACTGAACTTGTCTTCTTCAGTCCAAAAGGACTCAACGGCCCATGTGTGCACAAGTGTGAATGGTTTGGATGGAAAGTTGAAGGATTCCTCAGAAGACTTACTGGTAAAAATCTTTGACCCATAGATCTCATCTCACAACTGAAGACTTTTCACAGTTTTTTAATCTTTATGGACTCCAATGTTATATATTTGTTGTTGTTTTTTTTCTATTTTGCTGACCATTTCAAATATGACTTCACAAAGGAGACGAGTCAGCCTCTTTGTTTGCATACACCAAGTTCTATAGAAAAAGGTTAAACAGTATATGCTGTTTGTATGTCTGGTAAGAGTCAGGTACCTCTCTTCAGGTGATTTAGGTCACGGCACCAAATTTATGTGGGAAGAGGTTTCAGACAGCATAAAGTGGAGCACCATTTTATTTTTAAATATTAGCTCCGCAAATTATTTCAGATTTTAGATTGAAATGACTGACTTTAAAATACTTCTCTCTATCCCCAAAAAACAGATTTGAGTCCAGTTTGGCGGTGTCCAAGCAACACTGTTGCCAAAGTAAAACTGAAGCTGGTGAAGACGTACTTACAGGCCTTATTGTCAGTCACTGCACGAGAGACACAATAGATGCAATTATGGAATGTCGGCTACATCAGTGCCACTCTGACGCCAAGCTGAGTTTATAAATAAAATGACCTTTAGAGGAGGATTTATGCCATCAAATTCAGCACTGCTTTTTCTCTGAAACACAATCTGCATTTCTCAATGATGTGACACTCAGTGTGATGTGGTACCATCAGCCTCCTGCAAGATCATTATTTGGTCAAATAGAGAGCACTTACAGTCTCTAATTTCTCATTTAACAACTAATGCTAATGGTGTGACTGATTTCTGATGGTTCTCTTCAGAAATGGATCTCAGTGAGC
This sequence comes from Brachyhypopomus gauderio, assembly GCF_052324685.1. Lineage (NCBI taxonomy): Eukaryota > Metazoa > Chordata > Actinopteri > Gymnotiformes > Hypopomidae > Brachyhypopomus > Brachyhypopomus gauderio. The sequence continues at coordinate 17,759,193 of NC_135212.1, forward strand.
CTTATAGCAAGATGATGACATGCTTCAAGTCATAGCAAGTTCTAGATCTAATCCTAAAAAAAATATATTAGCAATCAGTAGTTACATGACTGTGAGGAAAATAGACTTATGATGTATCCTGAATGGTTGATTAATTAAGAGGTGTAATATGAGCAAGACTGTTTGTGTATGTATGTATGTGTGTGTGTGTGTGTGTGTGTGTGTGTGTGTGTGTGTGTGTGTGTGTGTGTGTGTGTGTGTGCCTGCGTGCATGTGCTTTTGAGAGAAAGAGAGAGAGTAAGAATGATGAATGCATCAGAGTTCATATATGGAAATATGTTACACTTTTCAAATTAGAAAAAAACCCAGAATAAAAGTGTCAGTTTGGTGTCAGCTAATGCTAAGTCTTGTCATAAAGTGCTAGAGTGATGCCCTACTAGATAAATAATAACTGGATTGATTATGTAGATGGGAATTAAAGCATGCACGAACACAGCTTCAAGTGAACTAATTTGTTGCATGCCAGAACTGTGTAAACACATGTCAAGTTTTTATTTTACATGAGAAATCAAGCAAGGACCATTTAACTAAACTGTCCTTTAGCTACTCTGCCGATGCAGCACTTCAATCCTGTGTATCACACCTGGTTCCAAATGACTAGTCTGAGGTGGTGGAATCTGCAAAGGTTTTAGTTTTGCATCATGAGAGAGTTACTGCATTCCATGAAATATCTTACTTCTCTACATGTTTCTCCATAGATCAGTGAATCAGGGAACCGTGACTAATCTTGTGAGTGGGAAGGCCATTGTCAGAACGCACCGTGGTGAACAATAGCTTATTTATTTCTTATTTGCTTAGATGTTTTTTTCATAGAGGTTTATACTCTCTATTGTCAAGTTGACTAAAGGCTTTCATGAAGCTGAACCACTTCTATTTGTGCATGTGACTGTGCTAATCTTGGGCGGGAAAAATTGATTGCTGCCTTCCCTCTGTTCCAGTCCGTACTCACACATTGTATTTGGATGGCCATGCGGTTGCCCTGGAGGACAGAGAGGATGGAGTTGGGTGGGATCTCCTCATGCCTGCAGAGGCAGAGCATTTGACACGCAGGGGTTGTTCCCCTCGTCCAGGGATTCTGTCGAGGCGGGAGGGGTGCAGAGTGGTGTTTAACAAGAATGTGAGGTTCCACTGTGCTGCTCTCCAGTGGGAGGCAGCTTTGTGTCACTGCCTACGTGTCGTTCTGGTCATGGATAGGACTCCAAAGCACGCTGTGTTTCTTGCTTACACCATGGGGAGCAGTTCCTCTGAGTACAGGCTGACAGTGAGCAGGGAGCTGTCCATGGTCCTGGGGCATGTTCATCCCATTGGGTTTTTACTTTGAGTATCTCTTCCAGTTAGTATAATCTTAACCATACACTGGGCAGGGGCGGCTCTCTTCTCAAAAAAAGGGTCAATGATGTATTGTGGGATGTAGCTGTCGTGGTTGGTTTCAAGTGTTTCAGACGTTATCACACTCCCACACTGAATTTTTTGTGCAATAATTTTTTCAGAAAAAAAAACCTGCATGTGCCTGTCCAAACAGTGAGAAATCAAACAAATTCTGCAATGCCACGACATTTTTATTATAGCTCACATATTTACAAATGCTGTATTGCTGTTTAAATTCCGTGGTCTGTGCTATGAAGTGTTATATCTTCAGAATGCTATCAGACAGTCAAAGAAAAAGAGACATTGTGTCCTAGATAAACAGGTGCTCAAAGATGATGTCTTGAGTGGACATATAGGCCTTCTGTGACATCACCCCTATTGCTTCATACTCACTGCGTTGCACTTTGGCCAAACGACTCATTCCTGGTGTGACGAACAGGGCCAGCTGCATGGTTGCCATATCCTCCCATAATCATCGCCTGTATTGTGGGGTTTTTTTTCCTCCCATATAATTTCTTGAGTGCTTATTTATAAAATTGTGTTTATTAAACACCATTATGATTAGTTGCTTTGATGAAAGTAGATTAACAGTTACACGGTTTGTGAACATTTGAATTGCTTGACTAGCATTCAGTGGAAGGCTGCCATAGATGTACGTGTGCATGTGTTTAGAGGACAATGCATTCCAAGCTGAATGAAGCTGTGATAAAAAATGCTGTTGTGTTTGTCTCTGATCTAAAACACCAAAGAGGTCAGGTCCTATACGGTGAAGAGGCCTGACCTCGATCACACTGAAGTGCTGGAACACGATCTCTAATAGTCCATTCAAGCAAGACGGCCTTAAACTATACGTAACCAGAAACAATTTAGCATAAAAGTATTTGTTTAAAATCTTTTTATCACTATGTATGACTAATCATGAGCTAAATGAACCATTTAGTTTAAGTGACTGAGTACAAGAAGTAAAATTAGTTATTTTTCCATCAATGATCTATTAACATTATTATTTAAAGTAAAGCTAAAGGTATTATTCAATAAAGATATTATGACTCTAAAATGTTGCAAGTGATTTTTGCTCAATTAGATTTTTACAAAGAACACATTAACCTTTATTTATGTATTATCATGATTGATGTAAGATTACAGTCTACCTCCATTCATGCTAGCCAGTGAATTCCAAAGAACATAGAAACATTTTTTCTGCTTCTGTTGTGGCCACCACATTTCTTACCTGAACTTCTTCTCTTTGCATAATGCTGCTTCCGCTGCTACAGATCCAGCCTGCAGCTCTCCGCCTCCTTCCTCTGGCAGCCAATCGGACGGTAAGATGCCCAGACAGACAGCACCCACTCCCCACCCACCAGGCTCTCGCATCTAGAGATGTGATTTATTTTCAGAAGCAGCTCAAGCGCTATAAATAGCACTTACACAGGTTCCGCTTTTCTCATCTCGTGCTTACATTTGCATTTCGAGCGATTTCGAATCTCCTGGGAATGCGGAGGTGTGGGGGATGCCAGGAGACCCAGGAGGAGAAAATATAGCTCAGCCACCAGTGGTGGGACAGATTGGGCTGTGGGACAGAATGGGACAGAAGTCCAACGGGACGTTTGTTGAGAAGCAGCCATGTTTGATAAAGTTGCCTTGACTTCCTGCTGGGAGCACGCAGGGCCCCAGAGCTCATCAGAGACCCTGCAGTGACACGGGAGCTGAAGGACACTGTTCAGAGGTGAACGCACATAAGAGTGAGCATGCTTTTTCTTTAATGCATGTGCACATTGATTTTGTGTGTGTGTGTGTGTGTGTGTGTGTGTGTGTGTGTGTGTGTGTGTGGTGTGTGCAGGCATGTATTCACTTGCTTGTGTGTGTGAGAAAGAGTGGAGTGTGTGCGTGTGTGTGTGTGTGTGTGTGTGTGTGTGTGTGTGTGTGTGTGTGTGTGTGTGTGTGTGTGTGTGTGTGTGTGTGTTTGCATATACATATTTGAAAAATTCCCTTTGTGGCTTGCCCATTGTGTTCAATTATAATTTATTTCCTTCCTTTTCTATAGTGTGTTGGGAATAAGCAGAAACATTCTTCTGCCTCCTTCGCTCCCAAAGTACCGCTGCCTCAGACTCTAGAATGCTTAGTCATGTGCAATCCATCCCAGTTGCGCAGGGGGCAGATATGTTCAGGGAAATGGATTGGGGGCATTTTGTTATCCACTCCCACAGAGCCAGGGTGTTTGGAGTGGGGGGAGGGGACAGAAGACCTGGTCATCTCCCCAGAAATCAATCACCCCGTCTGGGTTCAGAGCCTGTGCGCTACCCCACTTCAATGTCTGTCTGAACAAATCAATTTCCTCTCGCCCCTGCAGTTTCCACCACCTGCATCTGCCTGTCAGGAAATTTGCATCTTTTACCTGACAAATTCCAAAGTCAGGGGGTGGGGGGATGGAGTCTGATTAGAATCTTGGTGTTGCTAGGGAAACCACCCTGGAGTACAGAAACAAACATCTCTTCGTTCATTTCTCCTGGTGTGTGTTGAGTGGTGGATGGAGACGGACAGAAGAAGACCCATCAATCTCCCATATTCCTGCTCTCTCTGGGTCTTCACGTCATGGTGGAGCTCATAGGCACAGCCCTCAGAGGCACCAGCCTATGGCAAACAGAACCAGAGCAGAATGAATTGTGCTATTGCGTGCGTGTGTGTGTGCGAGTGCCTGTATGAGTGAGTGTGTGATATGGCATCGGTGCATGTCTGTCTGCATGTCTGTCTGCATGTCTGTCCATTTCTGTGTCTAACGAATCCCATTGTCCTGTTTTCCCCTTTAAAATAAAACAGGGAAGCGTCCGAGCGCACGCAGGAGAGCGAGAGAGCAGGTGGGAAATAAGGAAGTAAGCAGAGGCTATTCATTACCTCACAACTGCAGGGCACCATCGATTTGTTAAACAAGAAAGTTCAGGAGACTCAGACTCAGGATGGAGAGCCGGTGCTCAACCCCACAGAGGAGCAGTCAGAGAGAAGAGGAGCCGAACAGAGATGTATGCACAGGGAAGGAACGCATTCGAATCAAAAGAGAGTAAATTAATTCTGTCTAACAGCTTTCCTGCTCCATTCAGTATATTAGTACCACATAACTTTCAGTGTGAGTGATTCCGCTTCAATTATTCAGGCCTTTCTCTGAACTACATGCTATTACTTACACACAGACCGTCAGGAGGGGCTTCAATTAAGTTTATAAATATTTGAAAGATTCTTGGATTAGCCATATGCCTCATGTGCATCCACACACACACACACACACACACACAAAGATTTCTCTCCCTTTTTCTCTTCTTTCTCTGCATGTGTGTGTGTCTATGATCTTACCCCTAAGGAACATCAGTCAGTGGGTTATGTACATGCTTTGAGATTTTTTTCAAGAAAAGAAAAATAATCTTACAAAGTCTCTTTCAGACAAGCTTCATTCACAGTCTTCTATGTTTTTTTCCCACATGCACACATACACACACACACACATACACACAAACAGGGCCGGAGTGGGCCACTTTTTCAGTCCGGGAGTTTCATGCCCAAATCCGGCCCAAAATTATTTTCCCTCCCAATCGTCCCAAACTAGAGATTGACATGAGCCGGCCCATCGGGAATCCTCCCGAATCTCCCGATTAGCCACTCCGGCTCTGCACACACACCTAATAGTTTTCACATTATTTCTGTCTTTACCCATCGCAGTGTTTGCATGAGCTAGCTTCTATGCTGGTGACTGCCAACCTGTTATTTTTAGTAGCAGAGAAGAGTTTTAATAGCATTTTAATCTGCCAGTGGCTCCTGTTTTCTGTTCTGCTGACTTAAGATGACAGACTGAGATTGTCTGACTCCCCAGAGTCCTCACTCCTCCCAGGCTGATTGAGAGGGAGTGTGGCCAGCTTCCCAGAGACTGCTGGAGCCTGAAACCACACCTGTCTCCCCAGGCCCTGTGAGACTGCCGGTCCCTGTCGCCGCACACAGGTGCCTCCTATCTGAACCCCTGCACTCACTGACTCTCCTCTCCTCAGCAGTACCAGTAATGTCCTTCAGATGGAATCGTCATGTCCAACTGCTTTCCAGATATCTCGAGGACGAGTGTGTTAAGTACATTAAAGGTTTGATTAGTGACTGTCTGCAATCTGTCATATTATGGGGTCCGCCGTCTGGCTACCATAGCTCGTTGGGCTGTGTGCGAACGACCCTGTGTTAATGCATTTGGGTGTCTTGGCCCGTGGCGTCTGGACCTTCTGTCTCCAAGGTTCCGTAAAGATGAGCTGACTCAGCAGCTGTAGTACTGCAGTACTTTGACTGTCAGCATTCAGTACTCCACTGGCCAAAGCCAAGATTCAGTGCCCCTCTTTGCCCCCTCTCTCCTATTCTCTCTTTCTCTCACCCATTCTTTTTTCACTCACTGTCTCTCTCTCTGTCCCTCCCTCTGATATATCTCTTCCTCTACATCTCTACCACACTCTCTTTGCCTCAGTCTCTCTCTCACTCTCTCTCTCTCTTTCTCAAGTACCAAACCCAACCAGCCCTGCACAGGTGGCAGTGTTAAAATGTAAAACTTTGGAGCTTTTGCCTTGTCAGAAATAATAGCCTTTCTGCACAACTCCTGTGATCTTTTTTCTTCCTTCATTATTCAGAGAGGAAGGATAGGAGTCCAGGAAGTCATCAGATGACTCCATTTGAGACCAAACTGTTTTCACAGCGGTGTAGCATAATGGAATGGACTGTAATCATGCAGTCGCTCCTTCTGCCCTTCGTAATGAGGCCTGTGCACTTGCTTTTCATCTTCCTCTTTCTTATCTCCATTTATTTATTTATATTTTTAATATCTTCTTCCCTGCTCTGTATTCTTACAGTCCTATGTCCCCCCCCCCACCTTTCTCCACCTCCCCTCGGGCACTAAGACCACGGGCACTAGGAGCACGGGCACTAGGACCGCAGGCGTAAGTTAATTGGATTAATGCACTGGGTGGGCAGCGTGAAATCCTGAGTCTGAGATGTGGGTATCAATCTCCATGCTGTCGTCCAGCTGTGGCTAGCAGATCGTCCTCTACCGCACCGTCCGGCTGTTCATGGTGGTGCCGTCCAAACCCAACACACTGCTTCACCTTGTTCTTACAGACTACAGTCCTGTCTTACACATGTTCATACTTACCTGTGTCCATACTGTCCTGTCTTACCCGTGTCCGTACTGTCCTGTCTTACCTGTGTCCATACTGTCCTGTCTTACCTGTGTCCCTACTGTCCTGTCTTACCCGTGTCCCTACTGTCCTGTCTTACCCATGTTCATACTGTCCTGTCTTACCCATGTTCATACTGTCCTGTCTTACCCGTGTTTGTACTGTCCTGTCTTACCTGTGTCCATACTACCCTGTGTTATCCGTATCTGTACTGTCCTGTCTTATCCATGTCCATCCTCTGTCCTGAATGCCCATGACTGAGAGGCCTGTTGTACCTCAGCTCTACCTCAGCCCTACCTCAGTCCTGCCTGACCCTGCCTCTGTCCTACCTCAGTCCTGCCTGACCCCGCCTCTGTCCCACATGACCCCTCCTCAGTCCTACCTGAGCCCCACACAGGGCCATGTTCTCACTCTCTCCTTCAACAGAGTGTGAGGTCGACACACTCTCCCACTTTTGTAATTGTACTGTAAAAAGTAACCGACTGTCACAAATCTTGGCTCAGTGAGTATATGGAAAAACATCCCATTACGACATTGTTTGTGTGTGATGTGCGTAATGAAATAAAGCAATGTTTTTACTCAGTCAGTGTTCAGGATCTTTTCCTAATTTCATTGGGAGACTTAGCTACCGGTCAGCTGTCATGGCAGGGCCACAACACACACTTTAGCTGAGTCTCCTGTCACACCTTCCCCCTGGCTGGGTTCCTGGCATGAATTACAACAGGCTCATTTGTAATCCCAGGATACAGTGCATGTATGGGGCTACACCAATCGCAACACAGCATGCCTTGTGACAGTGCTTACATAAGGAAAGTGCTCATGCATACACACACACACACACACAAACGCACACACACACACACATTTGGACAGATAATGCAAGTGACACAAAGTATAATATATTGTTCTTGCCTAACTAAGCATGATTAATCTTGATAATTTTTTTAATGGCTAAATAGATCTGTTGATCTTGTTCTGGTAGTGACAACCGTTCTATACATAATTCAAACAAGGTGTAAAATGTTTAATAGTTGATAAGCTTATCTTACAATTATTTAAAAAAGTACATCTAACTCAAGACATGGATGCTCAGTGTGGAAGTTGTGGAACTGGTTTCCTGTCTCTCTGCTCAGACAGGATAGAAAAGTTGCGTGAGGTACAATCACGTGAAACGCAGGCCTGTTTCCAGATATGACTGATGAGGAACAGACAGGCATCATTCTCACGTGCCAGCTTGTATTGGAAGGTTCTCTCTGATGCTCCGCCCACTTGAGCAGACCTCACGTAGTGCTGGCGCCGGGAAGAACTGCGGGTGAGACGCCCGTAATTGAAAAGCTTCATGGCGAGAGAGGGAACCTTGGGGAGTCTGTGCACAGATGGTGGGGCCCTGGCGTCCGTCACATGCATCTGCCCCAGTAGCTCCACGTCCCCCAGGATCCAGAACGTACCGCCCAGACTCCGCCTGGGAGCAAGATACCGCATGTGCACTGATGCATGCTGCACAACCAGGGCCCCGCCCAACCATGGGAGTTCTGATATTCTAAGATGACCCCCAGCACCCGTTGCAGGGGTGCCTGGCTTCGCCGTCCATGCAACGCTGTCCACTAATGTCTGTGGGAGCGTGCTGTAATTACCATCGGACCTGCAGTTGCCGCGGTAGCACGCAGCGGCGGTCACGGACGTGTAACCCTGGGCCCTCCCAACTGCCCGCACCAGTTAAGAGATGCGTGTGTACTGTCATCTCATGCTGCTGGCCTGCAGAGGAACGGGCGGATTTATAGATGAGGAGTCAGAGACTCAGAGTTCAGTCTCTTCCAGTGAGCTAGACAGAGACGGAGTGGCCTTGCCCCGAACGAGTGCCCCTAAAGCACTCGGGTAATTAGTCTCCTACCCTCTCCAGCTGCTCAATGAGACTCTACTGTTTTGGCAACGTGATGTCGATGGTAAATAAAAATGCAATCAGCGGCCCGTTAGGTGTCATGATCTCACGCGGCTTGGCTAGGAACGGGAATGAGGGATTGGCCATAGAAAGGTCGCAAAATCAAACACAAACCCGCCCAAAGATTCACGTGGGAATCATCTGGACATCTGCACCCCGTCTCTTTTGGAAGACTAGCTTGGCTGACGAATATGACACGGTAAAGGTGCAATCTCCCTTCTTGCTACTTATATCTAAAGTAAGAGGCAGCAATAGAGGGATGGAGTGGATCTGCAGAAAGAGGTGAGAGAGGAACAGTGAGCATGGGTGAGAGGGGAGAAGGTTGGTGAGGTATGGTGGGTGAGAGGAGAGAAGGTTGGTGAGGTATGGTGGGTGAGAGGGTAGAAGGTTGGTGAGGTATGGTGGGTGAGAGGAGAGAAGGTTGGTGAGGTATGGTGGGTGAGAGGGGAGAAGGTTGGTGAGGTATGGTGGGTGAGAGGAGAGAAGGTTGGTGAGGTATGGTGGGTGAGAGGAGAGAAGGTTGGTGAGGTATGATGGGTGAGAGGGGAGAAGGTTGGTGAGGTATGATGGGTGAGAGGAGAGAAGGTTGGTGAGGTATGGTGGGTGAGAGGAGAGAAGAGTGGTGAGGTATGATGGGTGAGAGGAGAGAAGGTTGGTGAGGTATGGTGGGTGAGAGGAGAGAAGGTTGGTGAGGTATGGTGGGTGAGAGGGGAGAAGGTTGGTGAGGTATGGTGGGTGAGAGGAGAGAAGGTTGGTGAGGTATGGTGGGTGAGAGGGGAGAAGGTTGGTGAGGTATGGTGGGTGAGAGGGGAGAAGGTTGGTGAGGTATGGTGGGTGAGAGGGGAGAAGGTTGGTGAGGTATGATGGGTGAGAGGGGAGAAGGTTGGTGAGGTATGGTGGGTGAGAGGGGAGAAGGTTGGTGAGGTATGATGGGTGAGAGGGGAGAAGGTTGGTGAGGTATGGTGGGTGAGAGGAGAGAAGGTTGGTGAGGTACGACAGGTAAGGTATGGTGAGGCTGGGTGAGAGACAGGAAGTGACAGCGAGGTTGGATGTGGTTTGTGAGAGACAGTGTGGTTTGGTGAGAGACAGTGTAGTTTGGTGAGAGACAGTGTAGTTTGGTGAGAGACAGTGTGGTTTGGTGAGAGACAGTGTAGTTTGGTGAGAGACAGTGTAGTTTGGTGAGAGACAGTGTGGTTTGGTGAGAGACAGTGTAGTTTGGTGAGAGACAGTGTAGTTTGGTGAGAGACAGTGTGGTTTGGTGAGAGACAGTGTGGTTTGTGAGAGACAGTGTGGTTTGGTGAGAGACAGTGTAGTTTGGTGAGAGACAGTGTGGTTTGGTGAGAGACAGTGTGGTTTGTGAGAGACAGTGTGGTTTGGTGAGAGACAGTGTAGTTTGGTGAGAGACAGTGTGGTTTGTGAGAGACAGTGTGGTTTGGTGAGAGACAGTGTGGTTTGTGAGAGACAGTGTGGTTTGGTGAGAGACAGTGTAGTTTGGTGAGAGACAGTACGATTTGGTGAGAGACAGTGCGGTTTGGTGAGAGACAGTGTGGTTTGGTGAGAGACAGTGTGGTTTGTGAGAGACAGTGTGGTTTGGTGAGAGACAGTGTAGTTTGGTGAGAGACAGTGCGGTTTGGTGAGAGACAGTGCGGTTTGGTGGGAGACAGTGTGGTTTGTGAGAGACAGTGTGGTTTGGTGAGAGACAGTGTGGTTTGTGAGAGACAGTGTGGTTTGGTGAGAGACAGTGTGGTTTGTGAGAGACAGTGTGGTTTGGTGAGAGACAGTGTAGTTTGATGAGAGACAGTGTGGTTTGTGAGAGACAGTGTAGTTTGGTGAGAGACAGTGTAGTTTATGAGAGACAGTGTAGTTTGGTGAGAGACAGTGTGGTTTGTGGGAGACAGTGTAGTTTGGTGAGATACAGTGTGGTTTGTGAGAGACAGTGTGGTTTGGTGAGAGACAGTGTGGTTTGATGAGAGACAGTGTAGTTTGGTGAGAGACAGTGTGGTTTGGTGAGAGACAGTGTGGTTTGTGAGAGACAGTGTGGATTGGTGAGAGACAGTGTAGTTTCTGAGAGACAGTGTGGTTTGGTGAGAGACAGTGTAGTTTGGTGAGAGACAGTGTAGTTTATGAGAGACAGTGTAGTTTGGTGAGAGACAGTGTGGTTTGTGGGAGACAGTGTAGTTTGGTGAGATACAGTGTGGTTTGTGAGAGACAGTGTGGTTTGGTGAGAGACAGTGTGGTTTGATGAGAGACAGTGTAGTTTGGTGAGAGACAGTGTGGTTTGGTGAGAGACAGTGTGGTTTGTGAGAGACAGTGTGGATTGGTGAGAGACAGTGTAGTTTCTGAGAGACAGTGTGGTTTGGTGAGAGACAGTGTAGTTTGGTGAGAGACAGTGTGGTTTGTGAGAGACAATGTAGTTTGGTGAGAGACAGTGTAGTTTGGTGAGAGACAGTGTGGTTTGTGAGAGACAATGTAGTTTGGTGAGAGACAGTGTAGTTTGGTGAGAGACAGTGTGGTTTGGTGAGAGACAGTGTGGTTTGGTGAGAGACAGTGTGGTTTGGTGAGAGACAGTGTGGTTTGTGAGAGACAGTGTGGATTGGTGAGAGACAGTGTGGTTTGGTGAGAGACAGTGTGGTTTGTGAGAGACAGTGTGGTTAGGTGAGAGACAGTGTGGTTTGTGAGAGACAGTGTAGTTTGGTGAGAGACAGTGTAGTTTGGTGAGAGACAGTGTGGTTTGGTGAGAGACAGTGTGGATTGGTGAGAGACAGTGTAGTTTGGTGAGAGACAGTGTAGTTTGGTGAGAGACAGTGTGGTTTGGTGAGAGATAGTGTGGTTTGTGAGAGACAGTGTGGATTGGTGAGATACAGTGTAGTTTGTGAGAGACAGTGTAGTTTGGTGAGAGACAGTGTAGTTTGGTGAGAGACAGTGTGGTTTGTGAGAGACAGTGTGGTTTGGTGAGAGACAGTGTGGTTTGGTGAGAGACAGTGTGGTTTGGTGAGAGACAGTGTGGATTGGTGAGAGACAGTGTGGTTTGGTGAGAGACAGTGTAGTTTGGTGAGAGACAGTGTAGTTTGGTGAGAGATAGTGTGGTTTGTGAGAGACAGTGTGGATTGGTGAGAGACAGTGTAGTTTGTGAGAGACAGTGTGGTTTGGTGAGAGACAGTGTGGTTTGTGAGAGACAGTGTAGTTTGGTGAGACACAGTGTGGTTTGTGGGAGACAGTGTAGTTTGGTGAGATACAGTGTGGTTTGTGAGAGACAGTGTGGTTTGGTGAGAGACAGTGTAGTTTGGTGAGAGACAGTGTGGTTTGTGAGATACAGTTTGGTTTGTGAGAGACAGTGTAGTTTGGTGAGAGACAGTGTGGTTTGTGAGAGACAGTGTGGTTTGATGAGAGACTGTGGTTTGTGAGAGACAGTGTGATTTGGTGAGAGACAGTGTGGTTTGGTGAGAGACAGTGTGGTTTGTGAGAGACAGTGTGGTTTGGTGAGAGACAGTGTGGTTTGTGAGAGACAGTGTAGTTTGATGAGAGACAGTGTGGTTTGTGAGAGACAGTGTGGTTTGGTGAGAGACAGTGTGGTTTGGTGAGAGACAGTGTGGTTTGGTGAGAGACAGTGTGGATTGGTGAGAGACAGTGTGGTTTGGTGAGAGACAGTGTAGTTTGGTGAGAGACAGTGTAGTTTGGTGAGAGATAGTGTGGTTTGTGAGAGACAGTGTGGATTGGTGAGAGACAGTGTAGTTTGTGAGAGACAGTGTGGTTTGGTGAGAGACAGTGTGGTTTGTGAGAGACAGTGTGGTTTGGTGAGAGACAGTGTAGTTTGGTGAGAGACAGTGCGGTTTGGTGAGAGACAGTGCGGTTTGGTGGGAGACAGTGTGGTTTCTGAGAGACAGTGTGGTTTGGTGAGAGACAGTGTGGTTTGTGAGAGACAGTGTGGTTTGTGAGAGACAGTGTGGTTTGGTGAGAGACAGTGTAGTTTGATGAGAGACAGTGTGGTTTGTGAGAGACAGTGTAGTTTGGTGAGAGACAGTGTAGTTTATGAGAGACAGTGTAGTTTGGTGAGAGACAGTGTGGTTTGTGGGAGACAGTGTAGTTTGGTGAGATACAGTGTGGTTTGTGAGAGACAGTGTGGTTTGGTGAGAGACAGTGTGGTTTGATGAGAGACAGTGTAGTTTGGTGAGAGACAGTGTGGTTTGGTGAGAGACAGTGTGGTTTGTGAGAGACAGTGTGGATTGGTGAGAGACTGTGGTTTGTGAGAGACAGTGTGATTTGGTGAGAGACAGTGTGGTTTGGTGAGAGACAGTGTGGTTTGTGAGAGACAATGTGGTTTGGTGAGAGACAGTGTAGTTTTGGTGAGAGATTTTGGTGAGAGACAGTGTGGTTTGTGAGAGACAGTGTGGTTTGGTGAGAGACAGTGTGGTTTGGTGAGAGACAGTGTGGTTTGTGAGAGACAGTGTGGATTGGTGAGAGACAGTGTAGTTTGGTGAGAGACAGTGTGGTTTGGTGAGAGACAGTGTGGTTTGTGAGAGACAGTGTGGTTAGGTGAGAGACAGTGTGGTTTGTGAGAGACAGTGTAGTTTGGTGAGAGACAGTGTAGTTTGGTGAGAGACAGTGTGGTTTGTGAGAGACAGTGTGGTTTGGTGAGAGACAGTGTGGTTTGGTGAGAGACAGTGTAGTTTGGTGAGAGACAGTGTGGTTTGGTGAGAGACAGTGTGGTTTGTGAGAGACAGTGTGGATTGGTGAGAGACAGTGTAGTTTGTGAGAGACAGTGTGGTTTGGTGAGAGACAGTGTAGTTTGGTGAGAGACAGTGTGGTTTGTGAGAGACAATGTAGTTTGGTGAGAGACAGTGTGGTTTGTGAGAGACAGTGTGGTTTGGTGAGAGACAGTGTGGTTTGTGAGAGACAGTGTGGATTGGTGAGAGACAGTGTAGTTTGGTGAGAGACAGTGTGGTTTGGTGAGAGACAGTGTGGTTTGTGAGAGACAGTGTGGTTAGGTAAGAGACAGTGTGGTTTGTGAGAGACAGTGTAGTTTGGTGAGAGACAGTGTAGTTTGGTGAGAGACAGTGTGGTTTGTGAGAGACAGTGTGGTTTGGTGAGAGACAGTGTGGTTTGGTGAGAGACAGTGTGGTTTGGTGAGAGACAGTGTGGTTTGTGAGAGACAGTGTGGATTGGTGAGAGACAGTGTAGTTTCTGAGAGACAGTGTGGTTTGGTGAGAGACAGTGTAGTTTGGTGAGAGACAGTGTGGTTTGTGAGAGACAGTGTGGTTTGGTGAGAGACAGTGTAGTTTGGTGAGAGACAGTGTAGTTTGGTGAGAGACAGTGTGGTTTGGTGAGAGACAGTGTAGTTTGGTGAGAGACAGTGTAGTTTGGTGAGAGACAGTGTGGTTTGGTGAGAGACAGTGTAGTTTGGTGAGAGACAGTGTGGTTTGTGAGAGACAGTGTGGATTGGTGAGGTGTCGTGGGTAAGGGTTGGTGATGTTGACCGAGAGGAGGTGGGTGATAGTGGGTGTGGGCCAGAACCGGCGAGGCCGGGAGCAGCTGTGGTGGCAGCATCTGTGCAGGAGGGAGCGTGCCACTGTGCTCTTGTTCTCTGGCACGAAGTGGGGCAGCAGCAGGCCGGGCCGGTGACCACAGCACACAGGACAGCTGACTAATGAGAGCGGGCCGACACGTGTATGAACAATGATGCGGACAAATATGCAAGAAACAAAGCAAACGTGCGCACACACACACACACACACACACACACACACACACACACACACATACACCCACACACACCCACACACACACCTATGCACACTTCATACCGGCTTGATCTCCTGCCAGGTTAAAAAACACAGAGGGCCCCTTGGATTATTCTGCCAGCCCCGCATAACTGCACAAGACGGGCCTGCCAACAGCTTTTTGTGCTGCAGCCAACTGGTTTAAGAGCAGCTCCTTTTAAACCCAGTACTCAAAGTGAAAAACAAACTGGAGAAACGGGAGCTGCACTATGATGCTGCATGAAATATACGCAGCTTAAGTCCTAATGGAGAGGAAACATCGACCTTCACCAGAAGAACAGCTTCAGCGTCTGATTATCAGTCAGCTCTGATTTCCAACCCAGAGCTAATTTTTAAAACACATTCTTAGGTGTTTACATTTTGCATTTAAAATGTATTATTTATCAATTGCTCATGACTACTACAGTGATGTTTCAGACACTTCTGCAAAAATCGAATTCCGTGAATGTACCTGGAGAGATTAAATTAGACATTAATGAATCTGAGGTATGTAATCTGTAATCTGTAATCAGCACAGCTGATAGAGTTAAGAGCTTTAATTGAGTGGCAGCATGCAGTGTTGGTAACTAACTCTTCTCATGAGAGCTTCCTTTGTCTGTTTTAAAGCCAGCCATTGAGAAGAAAGTAAGATATTCAGTTTGTGATTGCAGTCCAAGGCTGATGGATTTAAACCACCACCACCATCATCATCATCATCATCATCATCATCTTCTTCTTCTTCTTCTTCATCATCTTCTTCTTCTTCTTCTTCATCATCATCTTCACTATCATCCCATCACATTCCATCACAGCGGTCAGTGGCATTAGACTGATGTGCAGGACAGGGAGCCAGAATGTGGAGCAACACTTGTAAAAATGTCTCATATGAAATGGCCTGTATCTGTGGAGGAGGCAGTGATGAATCTCCTATTACATACTCACTACTCTGAAAATGATCACTTCATTTACTGTAAAAAGATGTACATTAGAACCAAAAGTGAAAAAGTCCCCTGTTGAATTCAAACTGTCCATCCATCAGGCCGGTACCAGATACTCATTTATCTCTTTCTGTCTGTCTCTCTTTTCATCTTTCTTTCTTTACTCCGTCACAAACAAGAAAACATTTTGTGACATCTGGTCAGACTGTGAAACAAAGGATAAATTTGCTGAAATTAATAAATCATGCATTTAGCATAAAATCTACCAACATAGCGATTAGAGAACTTCATTGCAAAGTTTCCCAGAACAAAGAAAGCATAAAGAATATACCAGATAGTGTTGAATAATCTAATCTGCTCTCGCCATTTATGAGCATCATAAAAGTTAAATTAAGCAAACCATCAATAATGAATTTTGCACAACTCCACAGTGTCATTATTAACAGGCTTAATATTTTATTGGAGTGCATGGGGAAAACAGAAGCAAAGGCCACGGGTAGCATCAGAGCAGTGCTCTAATTATCTCCACTGATTGCTCCTGGGACCAGGCTGGCTGCTTGAGGGCGCAGAGGGTGGCGAAGCCTGCAACGGCGCCCCCCGCGCGGCCTGGAGCTCCGGAGCGCCAAGCATGGAGATCCACCTCCTCCGGATGTTTAGGGCTGTTTCCCACGCCCCTCCTTTCCGCAGGGGACCGCAAGAATGCATCGGGGAGACGCCTGAGAACCGGGCCGGTGTTCTGAGAGCGGGATCCCAGCGGGATTTTGCGACGGGCAGCGGCAAGATATGCGCGCGGAGAACTCGAGAGCCGCTGCACGTCTTTGAAATTTCAGCACGCGCGTAGGAAAGGCCGCTCGAGTTTCGCGTCAGGCCGGCGCGCGCGTTCCGATGATGAAAGGCTGTACAGCGGGTTTTGCTTTCGGATAAGGCAGCGCTTTGAAGCAGCGCGGGTCGTGCATTAGGTATCAAATAGCCGGAGTCGGAGAGAAAGGCCGCGTCTGGGCTGCTTCCCGACTGGCGTAACGCCACATTTCCACAGGCTCGCTGCTTCCACGCTGAGCTCACACTTCCTCTCCTGACTGATGGGATTTGGCGATCGTGCCGTAGCATGACCTGCCGACGGAAGTCATGGATTTCTAGGTTTGTTTGCTTTTTCTCAATCACTTGCACAAACATTAAACTGGAAACATAGAATGCACTGCCCATGCTATGTGTTTCCCATACCAGGATATCAGTCAGTGGAGCCCAATAACAACAATCACGTCAACTGCATCAACAACAAGAAAACAATTAATTACTTAGTTAATTAATTAATTTTCAATCACCCAGATCATTATTTAATGCTGGCAAAGCAAATGCTAACAGTTATCTCAACTTGACTATATCAGACTATAAATAGTGCTGATGAAATTACAAGCGAAAATGTACCTTCCCCTTGAAGGGGAATACCATTTTATTCCAAAACAATATTGTAACAGGTTGTGACACAGTACTGAAAACAAAACAAGAAATGATTTCCATACTGGACATGAAGGACTCTCACAGCACATTCACAGCACATTCAGTCTCCCAAGTGTCAGGCAACAACTATGGTTAATGTCACTTCTAATATTTTGTTGTGTTAGGCACAGAGGAAAAATTGAACGTGTATTAGCCACCCTCGACACTCCTCAGCTATTGTGTCATTTAACCATCAATGCTTGCTTCTATTTAAGTAATATATTGTCTTTGCACTCATATTCATCTCTAAGTAACATTAAAAAAAGTCATTAAGATATCTGGCTCTGGAATTGAAGATGTGTCCTGCTCTGTAAAGGTGAATAGGTGGTGAAACACCATCTTTCTTCGGTGGGCAATAAACCATTCTGAGACAGGACTGGAGTGATGAAATCTGACGTTGTCCCGAATCACACACACAAGACACTTTATACAGTACACACCTCCTCTCATATATAGAAACACACACACAGAGTAGAGTTACTGTGTGTGCACTTGCTTGATGGGAGGAGTTGGACCTGCTATGGATGTGCATGCGACAGATTAACTTTGATTTGATTTGATTAGATTTGCTGTGTGTCATGTCATTCATTACTTCTCCTCTTTGCTTCTCTGGATTGATAGCACCATAAAGACCATCCAGGATATTCAGAAAGTGCTCCACGTTCTAGGGATCAAGAGTAAGTCATGCCGTTTTCAGAGACTGCAGCTCACATTGTCATGTTTCCCCAATGATGGCCGCAACTGCTGGGCCTCAATGACCTGTGATTTTCCTACCATGTTACCTGACCAGAGTCTATGGGAGCTGGTTATGGCCTCGAAGACCATCATTTTCTGTAAAACTCTTCAAAGCCTAAGTATACTTTAAGATGATATGAACTTAAAGATTAATATATTTAGATATATAGTGCCAGGCCAGTTGACAGACTTGCTGGGGCCCGGGGTGTGAAATCTTCACAAGACAAAAGAAAATTCTCAATTCAATTGTCAATTCTTCACATCTCAATTCTCCCTGTCTCAATTTTCTCTGTCCTCGTGGTTGTTATTTCGCCTGTGCTGCTCATCTGGGTTGTTTGAGGGATTTAGAATTAGGTTTCTTCACAACAAACATTTTGGGCCTTAAACTTCATGGCGATACGTTAGCAGGTGTTGTTTATTTATCTTCATCTATGAGCTCACCAGAGTCGAGCCCTGCTGTCCCTTCTCTCTTAAAAAAAAAACTCTTCATATAATCTTTCACCTCTATGATCTTCCTCTCTTCCTCTCTTTTCCTTTTGTCCTTTCATTTTGTGCTCCAGATTTGTGCCGACTAGCCATTTTTATCTTTCATCTTTCTAGATCAGATTCACGTAACATCAGAGATGCAAAATTCCCACTGCTGTGCACCGTCCGGCTACAGTAGGTGCAGGATCAAACCATTTGTGGGATGCAGGGGTGTATGCAGTTAAAGGAAAATATGAAGATAGGCAAAAAAAAATATTTTAAGTGCAGAAATGTATTATAATGAAACAACACAATTATAGTAAAGATAATAGAATTAAAATATAAAATCCATTAATAGGGCTCATTTATGGGCCCCTGTGTGTGGTCTCACCCCCATCTCTACCACCACACATCTGAACGTCTTCCAGGTCTTGACCCCGTCTCACACCTGCATGTAGGTTATTATTGGCAACTGTGAGGTGAACCCTAAGCATTGCAGCCTTTGTGTGTGTGTGTGTGTGTGCAGTGTTACTTAAACTGTTTACATCTGTGGTAGGTGTTCGACAGCAGGTACACGCAGTCAGGAGGTTATTCTTTAATCCCATCACCTTGGTCTTTTTTTCTATAAACACAGTGCCTGTTGTATATTTTTTGGCATGTAGCATTTTAAGCATTGAGCAAATGTGAATATGCAAATGTGAATATGCAAATGTGAAATGCGTGACTGAGTTTTGGCCAGTATGTCATAGTTACATGTGTACACATTAACAGTTGTGTTTAGTGTTTTGAAAATAGATTCTATTAACTGCATTTTATCTAAACACAGTGAAACAGTGTTCAGATGTTACTGTGAGTTCAGGAAATGTAGCTGAGCACTGAGCACAATAGTAAAAGCCAGAAAGTGTCCAGTCTTCCCAACACCATCTTTAGTAGATAAATCTGCCATTGGTCTTTATAAAAAGTGCATCGCTCAATATTTCACATTAATCATCATATTGTCAAGATGACTTCAAAAAGATCCTTTTAGTTAGATGCAATTACTGTGTTCAACAGATGCATATATAACAGAGATGTATGTATAACAGAGACATATATAACACATAACACACAGGATACACATATAACAGTGACACATAAGTTATACCAATACATACATGACTTTGACTTTGAACATGACATGGTTGTTGGTGTCAGATGGGCTGGTCTGAGTATTTCAGAAACTGCTGATCTACTGGGATTTTCATGCACAACCATCTCTGTTTACAGAGAATGGTCCGAAAAAGAGAAAATATCCAGTGAGCGGCAGTTCTGTGGGTGTGAATGCCTTGGCACACTTTGGGCCCATTAGTACCAATTGAGCATCACGTCAACGCCATATCCATCCCTTTATGACCACAGTATACCCATCTTCTGATGGCTACTTCCTGCAGGATAAAGCATGAATCATCTCAGACTGGTTTCTTGAACACAACAATGATTTCACTGTACTCAAATGGCCTCCACAGTCACCAGATCTCAATCCAACAGAACACCTTTGGGATGTGGTGGAACGGGAGATTCACATCATGTATGTGCAGCCGACAAATCTGCAGCAACTGCGTGATACTATCATGTCAATATGGACCAAACTCTCTGAGGAATGTTTCCAGTGCCTTATTGAATCTGCCACGAAGGATTAAAGCAGTATTATTACCTAATAAAATGGCCGGTGATTGTATATAACATGATGCATATAAAACAAAAACATATATAACTGATACATTTAAAACTGGGTTACATATATAATAGACATATTTAAAATGGAGACACATATTATAGGGATACATATTTTACATATATATATATATATATATATATATATATATATATAACAGACTCATACAGAAGTACATACATAACAGAGGTTCATATATACACATAGTCATAGTCGTCATAGTCAAATTTATTTATATTGCGCGTTTCACAACACATGTTGTCACAAAGCAGCTTTACAATCGTATGGGTCCAGATCCCTAATAAGCAAGCCAAGGAGACACATGGAGTTTTATTCAATTGATGCTCCTCACTTAGATGTTTCATAGGCAACATGTTACACTACATGGAGAGGAGAGGAATTACTGTGAGTGAGTGAGTGAGTGTATGTGTGAAAAAGTCACTGAAGAATAGCAGTGCAGGCAGGGCGTTTGGATGTAAGCCAGGCTGCTTGAGACACAGTGGCTAGATGTTCTGGCAGTACAAACTGTTTCAAACAGCACCCAGATGATACATCCTACACACCATCCACACTGTCTTCGTGGTTAACATGCATTCTCACACGCTTGCAAACACAGTCAGAGAAAAGCATGCACAGAGTCACATGCTAGGATATGATGCACGAGCCACCACACCCACTCTACTGTGAGGTAACACTCAGACGTGGAATGAGGTCACCTCAGCAGAGGCCTCAGCTTTACTGCGCAGATCCACTGCTGAGATCCCAGTTCTTTCTCCCGGCAGTGGTCCGGAATTAGTGGCAGCAGTCTGATGATATGTGGACTAATTTGAGCTGCTCCGCTTCCAAAAATATCTCTGATTGGACTCCCATTCCTGGAGGCTTGTGAGACAAAACATGTCTCTCACTATTGGGCCAAAAACAAAATCATCCACCAGAGGCAGCATCGAGCAAACGACTGCTGTTACTCCACCCGGGACCTTGTAGTAAAGAAGAGATTATGTCACGCTAATGTGTTCAGATATGTGATGTCACGCATTAACTAAGTAAGGCACGCTGCATGTAGATTAAGCGGGGGGGGGGGGGGGGGGGGGGGGGGGTTGTATCCCCAGCTGCCTGGTCTTCCTGGCCAGACACTCCTCCTCCTCTCCCAGCGTTAATGGTAGCATCTGCCTAGCACAGCTGGGATCTCCGTAGCTCATGCAAAGCAGCCTAATGCTTCAAGATGGGCCGGTTGCTGCAGGACAAATGTAACGGCCAACACAGTCTCCACGAGCACATGGCTACGGGTGCTGTGGGAAGGACCACTGCTGACCTTCACTGTCCCACTAGCAGTTGAGTGATACTGGGAACTTTTGGTGTAACTACAGGCTCGTGTTTAGTTACACTGTTTGCTTTCTGTGCTTTGTGGAAGCATTTTTGGAAACATCTTTAGAGCAAGTCAATTGCTGAAAGAGGCTAAAACAGTTTTAAACCTTTTTTTTTTTTTAGACCTGTCACTACCTAATGTTAGGTAGAGTTAACCATCACCATGTAACCCTAAAAAAGGCTTATTATCTGGCTGTTACACAAGCTGTAGTGGGTAGAAAGACTGCGACAGAAAGGCCTACAGAACACTCCATCAACTCATTGACAGACATAGCAATTAGTTTATGTAACCAATGGTAGAATGAATTATGAGGTCACTGAGTATCACAGGAAAATAAAATGTTCAGCAATAGGGAAGTCCTGAATATGCCATCGTTTAAATTAGAATTATTTTGTGACTCCTTTTAACCTCCATCATTACAGATGGGAAGAGAAAAACTAGAAACACTTATGTTTTTTTTTTTTGTTTTATTTATGTATTGAGAAAATAAGAGAAAGAGGCTATACAGCACAGTTGGAAGCTTCTCAAAGAGAATTATAGCTTACAGCAAACGGTCAGAACAGAAGCCGGCAATATCCAAGAACAGCCTGTCTCAGAGGTGCCACCTGCTCCATCAGAGACTCAGATCCACCCCACTCTGTAGTCTCTCTCTCTCTCTCTCTCTCTCTCTCTCTCTCTCTCTCTCTCTCCTTTACAATACCCTCAAACAAAATTGAGTTACAGATGTCACTCTGTATCCTCCATTTTTATTTCATTGTGGATTGCTTGTCCAAAATGAGAACTATATTTATATTCAAATCATATACTGTGAAATATTTAGTTTATCAACTTTTAGCATAATTTAAGGAAGACCATAAAGAATTATATGCTGCATAAGAAAAATATTGACATGCAATTATTAAGTGTGTGTATGTGTGTGTGTATGTTAGTCATTATATTGTTTTGTGTCTTGAGTATTTGGAATGCATTGTTTCATTTGAAATGAAATCAGACTGAGGTAATGGTGTCACTGCACTACCAGTGATATATAAAAACAATTTAATACAAAAACATGGCACTGGGGGTCTGTGAAATGGAGCTCCTGGTTTTAGCTCTTGATGTTTGAGTGTGCTGGTGCAAATATGGGTAATGTTGGGTTTCATGCTAAACACCAGCCCAATCCTGGTTCGGTGTTGATTGCTTTTGTTCTTTTCCTCTGATCATTTCTATAATTTCCCATGTCCATCTCAAAAGTAGAGTAGGAATTTGAATAGCATTTGTATGTTTTGAACGTCCTTCAAAAATGATAATGCACAAGATACTGTCCAAATGCTCCAAGCAATTTCGTTGAAGGTTACCGGCAGCTAAAACATTCAGCACCCATGTGATTCATCAGTGATCTTTCAAGGGTTCTGCATCTCAGCCAGAATATTGGACAAAAAGGAGGAATAAGAAAAAAAAATGTATCAGGAAAGAGTGGAGGGGATCTGAGTTTCTGTCCAATGGAATAATGACCATATATAATTTCTCTGTTTATTAAGATACAAGCAGGAATTATGCCCAGAAAATTAAAATATAACACAATTATCTGAACAAAATGACTCCTACAGGCAGAAGTTAGTACTTGGTGTGACCTCCTTTAGCTCTAAGCAAATCTTGAGCTCTTTTGAGGAGCCTGTGGTGAAGTTTTCTGAAGTAATCTTCTGATATATTATACCAGGCTTCTTTCATCGCTTCTCAGACTTCTTCTGTAGATTTCAGCCGGCCTCTCCCACTATTGCTCAAGTAGAAGGGCTGGTCACACTACACACTTGCCGCTGTAGCCTATAGAAGCTTTTTTTCTGATTTATGCAAAAATGTCTTTATGATCTATACTGCATATACCTTTCCTGCATTTTCTGGTTGTATTCTAATAAAGACAAAATAACTGTATATGGTAATTAGCACTGCTAAAACAACAAACCTAAGACCTCTGCACAGTATTGTATGATTAAATTAAAGACCTCCTATAATCTTAATGTGACGTAGTGGGTGGCTCAGAAGAAGCGAAAGGCAGAGAGATATTAGAAGAGTCTTTATTCTCCAAGGCCTTGAGCTATACAGAAAATGAAGAGATGGGTGAATAGCAAGCACAGCTAAATAAAGTAGCGCTTGGAAGAACAGCAAGAATGAGGAATACAAGTGTTTCTGGGCAGGTGAGGCAGGAGTAGCGGGACATGAGGGACACATGAAGGACACATGAGGGACATGAAGGACACAGGGGGGACACATGAGGGACTCCCGAACAACACACATCACTGGAGGCAGCAACCTGTGGGCTTAAATAGGCCTGAAATGAATCAGCAACAAGTGATGATAATGAGCTAATAAACTTGTGATGATGAGGTAGGAATGGTTTGTGATGAGGTATGTGTGTGAGGAAGGGTTTGTGGTGAGATGTGTGTGTGAGAAAGGGTTTGTGGTGAGGTGTGTGTGTGAGGAAGGGTTTGTGGTGAGATGGGTGTGTGAGTGAGGAAGGGTTTTGATGAGGTGTGTGTGAGAGGAAGCGTTTGTGGTGAGGTGTGTGTGTGAGGAAGGTTTTGTGAGAGTGGTTGTGTCCTTGGAGTTGTGGGTTTGGTGTCTCAAGACCCTTATGCTGTTAGCTTACAAAAATTAAAAAAGACAAATACTGGCTTATTTGTCTTAAAGTAAGCAAACTCCAAATAACTAATAACTATCAGAGCAAAGTCAATAAAACCAATAGTCAATAAATTTCAATCCAAAGTTTAATGTGAAAATCTAGCTTAAACTAGTAAGAAAAGAAGTAAGCAAAGAAATCACCAACCTGTGTACTCTAGCCAGGCCCGTTGACAGTCTTGCTGGGGCCCGGGACAAGAAAGATTCATGTACCCCCCCCCCCCCCACCCCCCCCACCCCCCCCCCCCCCCGTGCGCGAGGGTTCGCGCGAAAATGACGTAATCGCAGTGGTTCCGCCCGTGCGCGAGGGCCTCGGTGAGGACCCGGTTGTCCCCCCTGTCCCCCGGTTGTCCGGTTGTCCCCCCCTGTCGACGGGGCGGACTCTAGCACAAAATATTAACTAGAGACTCAGTCTGAGAGATCAAGGTATCTGTAGCAATCACCAGAAGTGGAGTGAAGTATGGAGGTCAGCTGGACATTTTGACACGTTTTTTTTTTTTTTGTGTGTGTGTAAGTGCATGTGTGAGAGAGAGTGAGAGTGAGAAAGAAAGAAAAAAAAGAGGGAGGGAGGGAAAGGGAGAGATTAATTAAAGCAAAATGCACAGCTAGCGATCCCCATGCTCTGCAATTATCTGCAAGTTCCTTGTGGCCAGTGAGGGCAGCGCAGAGAGATGGATAACTAATACGAGCGCAGCCAGGGCTGGGTGGCTAATGGAAATGATCTAGATGAATCCTGAAAAGTTACTCCAAAGCAGCGTGGTAATTAAGCCTGGGTAATTAAATGCACTCGACGCATGAAATGATGCAACTCAGCTTTCCTGATTACTATCAGTGCCCAATGCCCACTTCTCTCTCTCTCTCCCCACCTCTCTCCATCTCGTTCTCTCTCTCTCCCTCTCTTGTTCCCCCTCTCTCCCTCTCCTTCTCTCTCATTATCCCTCGCTCTCTCTATCCTTTTTCCTTTTCACAGGTCCATCAGCATTGCTGTCCTGCACATTGTGGACTGAGCTAATTACTGGCCCTTTCTCAAATTGGCAACTTTCTCATTTTCTCAGTTTGTCTTGCATTTCCTGGTGTTCTTCAGCTCCATGCCAGTCACTATCTTTCTTTCTCACACTTTCCTTGTTTGTTTGTTAAAGCAAGCAGAATGATCATCCATGGCAAGCCCCGGGCTCTGGCGGAAACCACAGAAAAGCTTTAACTTCGAAACCACTGAGGATAAAATAAGAAAGAGGAGGATTTGGGAGCTCTGATGACTAGGAAAATGTGAGTGAATGTGTGTGTGATGAAGAGAAAGAATCAGAGAGAGAGAGAGAGAGAGAGAGATTTTTCTAGCATTTAATATTGGTGCTGGATAATCTCATGCATCCTTCCCCTGTATGAGTCCCACCGGTTAATTCCACCATTGTACTTTTCCAATCAAGGATTCACTTGTGATCTGGTCTCACCTATGGGAGGATGAGTTCCCCTTTTTAGGCTGGATCCTCTCATGGTTTCTCCCTCATTCCAATGAAGTTAGAGGTCTGGACCCTTTCTTCTGTAAAAGAATGTCTACTCCACTCTAAAAAGCATAATGCAAATGAATTTGAATTGATTCGTATAGAGAGAAAGAGAGAGAGAATCTTGACAGGCACTTAAACAACAATAGCCTGCTGTCCTGCGGATCCCTAAGAGTCACATACCCATAAACCTAAAAGGGTTTTCTTGCTCCTCAACAACCTGGTATTCCAGGATTAGCCCTGTGCTTTGATACTCACCACTCAATGAAGTGAGGCTGAATCTGCAGATTGAACTTCTGCCAGAACTATGGTTTAAATTTCAGGACCTTGGACAGCAAAAAAAGAGTGCACAGCATGGAAATTATGGCCACATGCAGGCGCACACAATATTTTATATATTCCTAGCCATTGGTAGGATTGTCTAGTGTCAGCTGCCTGTGTTATCTGTTGGTGGTACATTCCCCAGAGGGGCTTATCCCGGTCATCCCCATGGATGATTCTTGTGTTATCCTGCAAAGTACAAACAAGTATTGGATTATTTGTGGAGTGCATGATGAAACACTTTCTGGTCTTGATGTGAACAGCTTTCAGCATATTATGGTGCCTGCTGGGTGTCTGATGACTGGCAGGAAATACATACTTATGGCTTTAATCATATAATTCTCCTTCAGCTGACTCCTGAACCTTGGATGTTGGTGTTCTGGTGTCAGCGTCATGGTTACCATGCCCTTGGAGAACACTCAGCTATTTGTAACTGTTCTTCAGGTCTGTATTATAAGTTGCGGTAGTTCAATTCCCTTTGCGCTGATCACGTTTCCTCTGTTTACTTTCAGCTGAGCTCAGATCTCCAGCCCAGATTACATTGTGATATCGTTGCTGTAGGACATGGTTAAGTGTGTTTTCATCTTGATGTTCCACGTACAGGTGGTTACTGAGGTAACTCTGCTCCTGACGTTGAATCTGTACCCATTACTACTGAACTGAAGGGATTCAGAACCATAAAGAACAGGAGCCTCGGATAGGAACACTGAGCTTTATGGTGTTCTACAATGTTCCATTAATTTCTTGATGACTTTGTTGAGTTTATACAGGGTAGGGCCCTTGGGTACTTGTGTGTGGTAGTAAATCATATATTTTTCTAGTTGTCTATCCAGGCAATACTCAGATTTGTCTTGTGTTAGAATTCTGGTTGACAGCTCTGTTAGTTGTTAGTGCTTTGAGCCTCTGCTGCTGTTTCAGTAGCTTTCTGGCAGGTTGTCGTGTTCTTACACGTGCTCATTCAGCTTGGTGGCTCGTACTTCTGCCAGGAGCGTTCGTGTGGTCAGCAGGCGGGTCATTGATCTGTATTTGAATGGTGCTTGTCCCTTGTTGGGATCTTTCATGAACAGTGTTGTCTTGTCTTGTGTTAGTCGGTCTGGATGTGACCCAGTAACTAGCAGCTGGTTCATTTGTTTTGCTAGATGCCCATGTAGAGCTGTTAGTTTGTTCAGCCAGAAGACATGAATCATATCAGGTTCAGGTCTTTTTCATGGTTGTCACCTGCTCTTGGACATCTAGTGATGTGATGCCAACTAGTTTCTGATCTCTTAACCACTGAGCACTGGGTGTTATATGATAATACTGTGGCATGTATTTGTTGCCTACTATCTCAAACATGACAACTTGTTTTCAATTGTGCTCATTTTTGAATATGTATGTTAACATACTGTTTGATGGTGGCATTATAGTACGTTGAGGGGGGCTACACTGGTGGTTGATAGTACTTAGCTTAGTCGTGGTCACCTTCTCTATATCCACAGCTGGTCTGCTATGATTATAGCATTCCTGGATAGGCTGGATTTGGTATTTCTAATTTGGCGTACTGGTATCTGCCCTTTATTTCATCCTCTTTTTATTGGTAGAGGAATCAAAGTCAAATGTATTTATAGAGTGCCTTTTACAACTCGCATTGTCACAAAGCAGCTTCACAAATGAACAAGCAGGAGGTGGCGTTGGCAGGGAAAAACCTCCCTGGGCAGAATTAAGAAGCCCTGGGGGAGGGGGGTGCCAAGACTCAACTGGGAACGCATCCTCCATTGGGCAGCCCAGCTAGTAACCAGTCCAAGCCAGAGGAGGCTTTGTCTAATGATGTTTGACAATAGGGTAACCACCTGCTTGTCTGTCTGTGAGTGTGGATGAGGGCCGTGTTCACATCCCCCCCTTCTGTTCTACGTGTATTCTTTGTCTTTGTTAATTGTCTCTCTTCCAGGCACTCATTTTGGCTGCCTGGAAATGTCTTGAAAACTTTATACACATTTGGTTGGCTGCATGCAAAGGTTTCCTCAGTTTCCTGCAAA